>NW_019416463.1:545915-780809 GCF_000390285.2 Anoplophora glabripennis | reverse complement strand
CATGAGGAATGCTAGAGACACGAAACTTGGTATGAGCATCCTACTAATAAAGAGACAACTTTTCAATATTTTTTCGATCATTGGCGTATTTTATAAAGGAGTGAAACAGTCAACCTCATTGCAATATTTTATTAGAAATTTTTTATATGAAGCCAATTATTTATTTAAAAATTTTTAATGGGAAGACTGATTTATTGCGCAACTTTTTTACCTCTTGTAATTTTTCGATAAAACCGATAGTTTTCTAGTAAAAAAATTAGATGTGTCATCGTTCGCTAAAGGGGTAATTGCGAAAATTTGTAAAAATAAAGTAGGCAGATGTCATAACAAATAAACTGTTATTTATCATATTAATAAATTGACACTTTCTGTCAATAAGCTGGTAATTTAATAATAACATTAAGAATAATTTGCTATTAATTAATGAAAAATGTTTGATAACTTATGACTATGGGGCATGTATTAGGTAAATTTATTAATCTGAAATAAAATTTAATACAAGCGAATAACAATAAATGCAAAATTAGATTTAAAGAATATTCTCGAAATATTCATTCAAGATCACCTGCTGCCTGAAATATTCTTAAGCGTAGTTCTTCTAAGGAAGCAACAGGAGTGGCATAAATAATACCTTTTTATGTATAGGGGGCATCACGACCACGACCAATCCAGCGATTCGGGTAATTTAAATTTAACCATTCTCTACGGCAAGTGTACTATGTGCAGGCGCCCCATCGTGCATATACCACATCACCTGACGTGTAGCGAAGGGTACATCCTCAAGTCATGTTGGAATATTTTCGTTCAAAAATCTAAGTTATTCGGCTGCTCCAAGCCTTTATGGAAGAATAAAAGGACCTACTAGAGTATTTCCTACAATTCTCATCCAAATGTTTAAACTGAAATTATGTTGACATCTTGAAACAAATATTTCATAAGTATTTTCTTCCGACCATGAATGAACATTATGAAGGTTTACTGCACCTATTCATGGAAAATTTGCTTCATCGATGAAAAGTATATTCATTAGGAAATTTAAGTCATACCTAGAAATATTAATGTACCATTGACAAAAATCAACGCGGTTAGGTAAATCAGGGTCATTCAATTCTTGCACGGGTTAATGGTGAAAAGGGTATAAAAGATTTTCATGAGCTACATTCCACACAAGACTGTGAGAAACTTGCAGTTGTCTGGACATATGTCTTGTGCTTGTACAACAGTGTAGTTCTAGATGTTCCAGTATAGCTTCCTCAGTTTCAACAGTTCGGACATTACGCCTTCTTCCGGCACCCTCACGATTGGGTTGAATTTTACCAGTTTCGCGGAACCTTTTTTTCACCAAGGCCAATGTTTGTCTATGAGGAATCGGTCGGTTTGGATATCTTTGGTGGTATAATCTTACTGCAGTGTTACTATTTTTTCTGACATTATTCTGATAATAAATTAATCAATTGGTACTAATTATTGGTTGACAGAAAGTGTCAATTTATTAATATGATAAATAACAATTTATTTGTTACGACACCCGCCTACTTTATTTTTACAAATTTCCGCAATTACCCCTTTAGTGAACGATGACGCATATAATTTTTTTACTAGAAAATTATCGGTTTTATCGAAAAATTACAAGAGGTAAAAAAGTTGCACAATAAATCAGTCTTCCCAATAAATAATTTGCTACATATAAAAAATTTCTAATAAAATCTATTATCTCATATCATATTATCTCACGAGTGCGGTAAAAGACAGAAAAAGTTGTTCTTGATAAAAAGTTTTGCTTATCTTGGGAAGCCATGGACAGTAATCACATATGTAATTAAACATACAGGGCGTTAAAAAAATATCAAAATGTGAAAATTTCCCTAAGCAGTGTCTTTAATTTTTGTTTTCGTTAAAAACTGTATTGTTCGAGAACTCAAGAAATACGGGGTTTAGTCAAAAAAGAAGATTAATCGCATTTTTCAAATAAGAACACGCGGAGCAAAACCCTTTATCAAGAATAACTTTTTCTAGAAAAATCAACAATAAAAAAATTTACAAGAATCTGGGGACACACTGTATTTTATGAAATTTTATTTTTTATGAAAGTTACATCTGTTACAAAAACAAAACGACTAGAGGGCGCGTCGCTCCAAACAACCAAATGACGTGGCAAAATCATATCCGGCCACCGTGTAAATAGGTGGAATACGGTCGCGGGACGGCCGCCCGGATAACTAGCGTCGGGACCGTCGCCGCGGGGCGTCCCCGGAACGCCACCCCGCCGCGTTTTAGCGCTCGTCCACTATTGGCCTCCTGTGACTAATATGCGGCCGGGGTGAGTGATGGTCGCCGTCCCGGGACGTATACGTGCGTCCCCGACAGGTTCTCGCTTGATGCACGGCCGCCGTACCTCCGGTGACGTACCCGCTTTGCGCCGCAGTTACGGGTTAAACGTATTATTATCGGGCAGGGGCCCGACGTATATATCATATTAATGAGGCGGTGCGTGGATCCTTCGGCGTTTGCGGTGTCCTGTTGAAGGATCGCCCTCTGCAATGTAAATGATCCAGGATGGACGCGGGGTCTTGCGTTTACCTGTCTGTCGCGGTGGTTGGAGGGGTGAGTTATATAAGCCCTTGGTAAAGTACGTTCGTGGATTTGAGAGAGTGACTGCATCTGCGTCGACCTGAGTTCAGCTAATAAGTAAAATTTATTCGTCACGTAAAACGCTTCTGATACCCAGAAGAGATCCTTGTAAAATCATACTGACAAAAGTTGTGGAGAATTACATAGACTGTATACATACAGTGTGTCTCAAAAGTCATGCGCATTTCGGAAACTAGCAATTTTTTTGGGCATGTACTTCAGTGAAATTCAATTTCAGAAATGTAACCAGTGGCGGCGGGAGTACAGTATTTTGCCAATTAAATATGTAGGTTAGGGTGGCCCAAAAAAACGATTTTTTTTTACGTGTCTCTTTTGAAATGATGTTAGTTTATTATGTTTTAAGAGCCCCCTCAAAAAATCAGCTCAAAATAATTTTTTTAGAGGTCGCTCAAGATTTTTAAAAATATCCAAAATCGTCAAAAATTGAATTTTTTTTTTAAATTTTTTTCTCGTTATTTTTATCATTTTCTAGGTTGAAATAAATCTCGATTCTGAAAATTTCAAATCGATTTTTTAATTTCTAAGGGTCTCATAATTATTTTAACTTTCAAAGTTGTGTACCATGGTTTCGAGCGACCTCTAAAAAATAAATATCAACGAACTAATAATTTTTTTATTGAATTTGATGAAGAAAAGAATAGAACTAAAGCACGAGACACTTAAATTTTAAAAAATTAAAAAAATATAAATATTTGATTAAATGTCTCGTGATTTATTTCTGTTCTTTTGTTCATCTCATTCAATAAAAAAAATTATTAGTTCGTTGATATTTATTTTTAGAGGTCGCTCGAAAACATTTTAGGTACACTACTTAATAAGTTAAAATAATAATTATTAAGGACCTTTAGAAATTAAAATATCGATTTGTAATTTTCAGAATCGAGATTTTTTTCAACCTAGAAAATGGTAAACTGAGAAAAAAAATTAAAAAAAGAAAAAATTCAATTTTTGACGATTTTGGAAATTTTTAAAAATCTTGAGCGACCTCTAAAAAATTTTTTTTTGAACTGATTTTTTGAGGGGCCTCTTAAAACATGATAAACTAACATATTTTCACAAGACATGAAAAAAAAAATCGTTTTTTTTTGGGCCAGCCTAATGTAGGTACAAGGGTTTCTATTAGTAATTCAACATTCATTTTGTACAATTTTAGTCTTAAAAAACTACAGGTACGAAGTTTTTAAATCAGTTTTTAAATACGCAGTATGTGAAAAGACGGATATCAACTGTTTCTTTCACCACTGGATCATGTAGTAATACTATTATTTGACATTTTTGATTTAAAAAATATTTGCCGAACTTTCGAAAAATGTTAAATACACTTGGAATCCTCAAGTAAAATTTGTATTTTGTCTATGATTTTAACTTAACATAGTTGTGAATTAACAGTATCTAATTAAGAAAATTAATGTTAAGTAGTTTTGCTAATGTCATTTAAATTTTTTCTTAGTTACAGTTAAAAAAAATTGGTCAACACTAGCATCTTCCGCTTCCATTGAAAGTAAATTTTATTGAGCTGTTCTGTTCTATATACTGGTATCTTATATATTTCTTAAGCGACAGTTTTTCAATTTATATTTCATTTACCGTAAGTATCAAGTCATATAATCAAACACCAGATTCAAGTTAAGAATCTCTAAACTATACATATTTGAAAGGACATACCAAATATAACAAATTATTTGCACAGTACCTATATATTTTTTGCAAAATTTCAATATACAGGGTGATTCACAAACGGTGACCAAAATGAAACCTCGTACCTATTCTTTGCTGAATTTTAAGTGGAGTCTTTCCTATAAAGTTTTTATCTAGTGCGCCTCGTTAAAAAGATACAGGGTGTTAAATTAAACATAAAATATATTTTAAATTTTTTTAAATAATTTGAAAACTAGTAAGTGAAATAATTTAAAATTGGGCACATCTATTTATGTAAACATTGTCCAAAATCTGAGGCCTTTTTCTAAAATTTAGATGATTCAGTGGCGGAGATACAGGGTATCGGTAGCATATATTTTTAAATAAAATACTACGCTACTGCTTTACGGTAAGAATAATGATATTTCTGGATTCGTCTTTCAACTTTCTACAAATTATTACTCTCTTATGTTTTTCTAAAAAAGCCTGATTTTCGAGTAAAACTTAAATTTCAGTGTCCTAGATAAAAAATTTACAGGAAAAACTCTCCTTCAATTCACCAAAGAATACGAGGTTTCATTTTTTGGGCACCGTTTGTGAATCACCCGGTATAATAATATTCATGTTAGATTTCAAATCATTATAGTCAAGTACTTATAAAAAGTTGAATGCACAGTAAAATTAATATACTTTCAGTATCGATAATATGTTTAATATTTATGTTCATGTATTTTCCCAAATGATTGATTACAATTAGATTAGGTTATATTAGGTCAGATTAAGTTCAGTTTAGTTAAATAATATTTACATTAATTATAAACATTTAGATATTACATAATTGCGATCTGTTGCTCAAAATTGGCACAACTGAGAATTTTTGTATTATTTTCAGCATCTGTTATTATATTAGATATATAAATATCTTATAATTTTTATTATTAAATTACTGTGCTTATAATCGAAATTTCATACTTTGAAATGTAATTAAAATACTAAGCATTTAATTACAAGCCTTTTTTAGATATAGCTCAATAGCTCAAAATTTTATGCTGCTACATGTTGAGCGTTTTTTCGGATGCACATGTACTCCCAATTAAAAAACGTGTAATTTCCCTTCAAATTTCATCAAATAAGCCCACATCCTTGCTCAAACAGGGGTCAAAGACAAAAACAAACAGCGGCACCGCACCTGCCTCTTCGAGTGAAGGTCTGCCCGCCGCATAATTGACTGTTTTGTACAAAATATTAACCATCAATTCGGGATTTGCCGATTTAACTACATCACGGGGATATATCGCGCATAAAACAATTATTGAATGGGATCAGGACGACCAGTCGTTAAATTATTATATTAATTGGGGCGGATAATGTCGGGGGCCGAATTCGCCGCAACGCGGACATAAATTTGGTTTCGTACAAAGGCCCACAACGGGTACAATAAACAGAAATAATTGATTTCAAAAATGGGATGTTTTGGAGTGCTGCGGAGTCGGTTTGGGAGGGATATGTTGTGTTGCGATTGTGACGGACAGAACACAATTTTTATTTCAGAATATGTTTTTTTTTTTAAAGAAACAATGTACTTTGTAAAAAATATGTAAAATTACTTTTGTATTTAATGGAATTTTACATTTGTAACATATTCAAAACTTTGACATATTTACTATTATCTGCCGACTGTTTAAATTTATGTGTTATGAAATTCTTTATACTCATTGATTAAATTTCACCTTTGAGGTAAATTAAAAATGTTGATACATTTACTAAACAGTAATCTTTTGTAATAGTTATCTGTTGTCCGTGTATCACTACAAAAAGTAATACAGTAACTTTATAATACTTAGATGGGTTCCTTGTTGCCTACAGTACCTTTTCGTAAAATTACAGATAAAATATTAATTCAAAATTACATTGAAAAATGTCTAAAAACATATAAAGTGACTTTCAACTTTAATGTAATTTCACATTCGTCGTATATTACATGTAAGTGTCAAATTACAGCAAAATTACATTAAACTTACAGACAAGTGTTTGTCCAGTAATTTTCATTTTGTTATTTTAATTTGTGTGAGAATATGTCTGTAAAATAAAAGTATCATTACTTACATCAAGTATTTTTACATTTTTCCGAAATCATTACAAAAATTTGAATCAACGAATTTATTTTGCCTTTTATTCAATGTACTTTAATAATGATTAACGAAATACCTATTTATTGTTTGTAATTTAGCAACTATTAAGCTTCTTTTCAAAAGTTGTTCGTAATTGTTTACTCAAGGGAAACATTTGGAAATAAATTGTAATATATTTTGCCTTCAAGTATTACTTAATATAATTTTACATTTGACACACTTGTAAATGTAAAATTACATTAAACTGAAAGATAATGTATTTTTATGTAGGTAAATATTCTATGTAGTTTAATGTAATTTTAATTTTGGTAGACACATGTATGTAAAATAAGAATAACATTACATTAACTAGTATTTTTGTTTTTCCAAAACATAGATATTTAAGTATAAACATATTCATCAGCATATATTGTATAAAGTGTAATAAATTTTGCATTCAGGTACTATTTAATGTAATTTGACATTCAGTACACTTGTAAGTGTAAGAATATATTAAATTTAAACATTCGTTTCTATGTAAATTTATCAATTTGTATTATTTTAATTTGTGAAATTACATTTTTGTCTGTAAAATAAATGTAAATTTACATTACCTATACCTAATACTTCTACTGCTCCGAAAACATATTTAATTATAAAATAAATACATATAATACGTATTTACCGTGCCTTTATTAATATTTATAGTATTTTAATAATCGTAAAACCATGATTGTTTTTTGTAAATCAGCAATTAAGCATTAAGCTTCAATTCAAAGGTTGATTTTTGTCATTTACTTAACGGTAACAATTGAAAATAACGTGTATAACATCCTTCCCCCAGGTATTATTTGAAAAATGGAAAAATGATATTCATTCTGATTTTTGTGGATGTATTAATTCCCATTTCGTTCAGTGCATAGCCCGAGGATGTTATGGATATTGAAATTGCTTTGGGTTAATTAATTTTTTATTTATTAAGGAAAGTGTTTCTGCCGTGAGGCATGTGAGTCGAAAACCCCCTACCCAAATGTTTTCAATTTTGCGGTTTATTCGGAAACATGTGTTTGTACAAGCGAAAAAACAATAATGAAACCTTAGTAAATAATAAAATAATAATTTACTTGAATAAGATCACAGTGTTAGTAAAAAATTATTTTAGAATCAAATAACCAGGAACCCACGAACTTGGCTGGAATGGTTTTATTTTATTAAAAATTTACCACATTAAAAATTGAAAATGTTTAGTACGTAATTTGGTTTTTATTGGGTATATTACACTAATGGTACGCCGCAGTAAAACTTCCATTAGTTAAAAACAAATTCGCACGACTTTGACTCTAAACGAGACAAGACGACGCTTAGAGAAAGGCAAACAAATTGTCTCGGAGAAAATTCGTTTTCTGCAGAGGACAAACAGCCTGTAAAATGTAAGTAGACGTAAACTGCTGTTGTTATTTGCAAGAACAGCGCGCAGCACTTTGAGTAAATGTATTATTCTAATTATTAAGATGCATGCTTGTGTGGACTTTTCCGCCATTTAGGCGAGTCTGTGTATCTTTAATATCAGAATTTCATTAACTTCACTGTGCAAGTACGTTAGTTAAATAAATATCGTTTGAAATGAATCATATAACTACTTTTTTGTGGTGTTTTTGAACTACTGCAAGTTGTTGCAATCTAATGAAATTGAGAGTTATCTTTTAAAAAAACAACTACAGTTATAAAATAGTTATTTGCACCATAAATGAGGTAAGTATTACGATTTTGCGCCCGAGCAGAGCAAGGTCTGGCAAAAGAGTCCGAGACTGGTAAATTATACTTAACTGCTGCGTGGTGTATAACATTTTATCTGCCCCCATAGTTCTTTATGGTTCATGAAATAAAGATTAGGTTTTATTTTTTGACATTTCTTAATCAAATCATTTTGACATTATCCGAAATCTTGCAAAGTCGCCTTGGTTGTTTGGACTGAGAACTCACAATATGGTAGTAGTTCTCTGGTTTAGATTTTGTCATTTCTAACGTGTTTACAAAAAAGCTCCATAATAGTTGCAATTTTGCTGGTTTTGAATTTGGAAACTGTATAAAAACTATTTTGGCAGGATTGTAGATGAAAATTATACTTGTTACACTTACGCTTCATTTTATAGACGAAAAACAGTGGTGTAATTTCATATTACCGCAATACTCCTCCAATATCATCGAAAGAATGTTCACGGGTTATTTGACGAAACGCGATTGAATTATTTTTCCTGGTCGCGGCGCCTTCGCCATAAATTAGAATTCCGGGAGACGTATTGTAAAAAGTTTAAATAAACGACAGGGCCCTCGGTGTGATTGCCGGGCGGATCGATATCCGAAAAAATTCGAGTGAGACGTTTTAAGAGCAGATTACAAACGAAATAAAACGGTTTTGTCTGACTTGCATCTGGGACGGGCGTATTCTCGTTGGAGATCTTTGACAGGGTACGAGGATCCGCAGGTTTCGGGATGCTGAAAACCAGTAGCGTGACGTGTCGGTGACAGGACGGAAAAAGACGGGAAAAACAAATATGCGTTAGACGGTAAAAAATGTCTCGATCTCGGCCCAGATTTATACGGTTGGGTTTTCTGGAAGGCTGAGGATCCTTGTGGGGATATTTTCTTCAGATTTTAAGTTCCGGCTAACATCTAACATAATGTTAACCACCGCCTTATATTTTTACGTTTTAATCAAGAAGTAACGATTTCCTCTAAAGGCGTACTTATAATTTCAAAATTAGCTTTGTGTTTATTTTACAAATCTACTATATGAAAAATGCAAGTAAATTTCACCTGCTACTGAAGAATAGGACTTAATAGTTTGAAACTCACTCAAATATTAAAATTGTTTTTCTTCAGTATTTACGAGTACATACACCTGTCGACATTTGAAATCAGTTCCCATATACTTATACTTAATGAGACTTAGTAATGAGACGATTTGTTTGCTTTTACATAATTTTGCTTTCTTATTTAGCAAGATTTAAACTGATAAGTTTTTTGTCAAAAAGTTTCTTGAAAGCAAATTTTCTTTGGATTGTACTAACCTGTTGTCTTATCTGTCTTAACCAGAGGTAAGTTGGAAGGGTTACAGGAAAGAGTACAAATCCTGCAATTTAACTGTTCAAAGGCTGCAAGTTTTTTACGATAAGGTGACTTCAGTGTGGGAAATATTTTAAAACAAAACTCGTAGTATAACTTAACTCCAGACTTGATTGCTTCAACAACAAAATACAGCGTTCGAGGGTCACATGAAATTTTAATATAAAATTGTATTTTTATGTCTTTTTTCAAATGATAGCGTATCTCTATTATCTTCGTATTTAATCAACAGATTTAAGTACGTTGTTCATAATATTATTAAGTCAAGTATTTTGTAAATAAGATATCGAGTTGCGCAAGGTTTGATCTATTTTTAATTTATTTAAATGATCTACCTACCAAATAGTTTTGACGGTTATATTTTAGGTATATACTTTTCGCCGATGGTATTACAGCAAATTCAAAATCTGTTTTGCTTAATGGTATGCCCCTGTTACAATCAAACGACTTTCAGTAATAAAATTACAGTTAACATGACCAGGACTGGAACGATGATTTTTTCAACTTGAATGATATGAATAACCCTGATATATCAAATTTCTTGACGTTCTCATTGATCCTAAGCTATCGTGAAATCGTCATATTTGTTATATTTGTGAAAAATTCAAAGCTACTTTATACTCTTCTAAGTTTGGTAAACAAAGCTTCACTACTGACCTTAAAAACTGGCGTCTCGACTTGATTCAATTTATACTGTTTGATTAACCACGAAATAAGTCAGTTTCCTAGTCAAAGATCATTTAAATCTTTACAGCTTTAAATTTTCGATACAATTTTTTTTTTCAATTAGTGTAGTACCAGTAATTTAAAAACAACTAAAAAAACGTGGTAGGATAATATTAATTTAAAAGAATCTTTGAGACTATGTAATTCTGGTAACACTGATTTCTCAAACACGTATTATAGGAGCCTGTATACACGGTGATTGCCTTGTCATTAATTTTAAGTGAAGATAAGGAAACATGAGTAGAATACGAATACGCGATTAAAAAAAATTAAATTCATATTTAGGCTGAAATAAAAATAGTTTCAAATCATTATTTCCTTCGCCCCTTTTCGGACCGCTCTTGACCGCTGACCCACAAAGGTTTATCAAGAGTGAATCTTGACCTACCGTAGTATTCGGTCATTAACCTTGCTTTTAATGCGGTTTTAATCCTTAGTGAATGACAACGAATAAACAGAGGTTTTTACCTAGACTCATGAAAAATATTTTTTACATTTTAAGTATTATTTATTTGTTAATAAAAACAAATGTCAGGTTATTAGAATGTAGTAGTTTTAATATTATTAACTTTTTCACTATATTTTATAATGATTATCGAGTTTTTAGTATTAGGCATATTCAATTAATTATTCAGTTTGTAGTACGTATATCTTATTGTGTGACTTATTGCTTTTCAGACTTATTTAAAATGACAGTACACTCATCCGTTATTAGTATTTTGTGAATAAAGTTGGAATCCACTGCATTTTTATTTTAAAATCGATTGCAAATTCAAGACGACTGAGGAAATCAGCTGTTTCTCTTCAACATTCAATAGGGTGCCGAATTAACGGGTGTTACGGAGTAATTTACTTATTTTTTAAAAGGTGTGTCCGAATATATTTTCGATCCACTCAGTTTGATGCTCGAATAGAAAGATAAATTATGCATAAAAAACCGCAACATATAATTTTATTATTATATAGTATTTAGTATAGTATACCTATATTTAAGTACTTGTGTGGGGTAGGGATGGCCTATCAATATTTTTCGACGTAGAAAGTAACTTTTTCCGTATTATTACATTATTCAATTTTATTCGCTGAAATAAATACGTGAGGGACAAGCGGTATACTCCGCTACAACGGTAATGAACGGCAGAGAAGGGGCTTAGGCCCCTGTGGAACTTATTTAAGTCTAAGTTTTCAATGGGCGCGCGGAACACGTGGCATAGAAAATTTACCGTCCTTGTTCCGCCCCGTAATACTTAGTTATACTTCCGCCCGTCCCTAAGTCTTCCCTTTCAGCCAGATTGTGTACATTGAAAGAGTTCGAAAAGTTTTGAGAAGTTCCCGGATTACATTTTAGTAATCGGATGTAAGCCGCAGCTTAATATGAATGTCAAAAGATTCGTTACAAATGCTCGGCGAGGCTTTTAAATCAAAGACTCCCCCTCCCCCCGCGCGCGCCGCGAAATCTTTTTACGGGCACGGCAATTGGATTTGTCGGCGTTCCGGAAACTGCGCGACTCCCGCCGGCGGCAGCTTCTTAATCGTGGGCCTCTGCGACTAACCGCCTCCGGAACGACAATGGGGCTTAATGCGGGATCAACTCCGAATTGATTCCCTAAAAATTTCATTGCGGGTTTGAACGCGTAGGGTGTTGATTACTTTGTTTGTATAAAATCTTAGGATTCCTACAAAATGTCGGATTAAGACAAATACGTGCACAGGATGTTTCAAAACACACTTTTTTATGCGCTATCAAGCAGGTAGATGTTGCAACCAATCAGTCAGCAAGAATACCTTTTTTATGATTCCTAATAAGATTGCACAGTTTTTTAAACTAGAACATCCTGGAACATATACAGGCCATTCATTCCGAAGAACATCGGCAACGTTACTGGCTAATACAAGAGTTGATGTATAGCAATCCAGAGACGTGGTTGGTGGAAATCAGCCACAATTGCAGGAAGTTATGTACCTGACAGTTTAAGTAACAAAAATGAAATAACCAATGACACTTCAACTCCAGGTTCTAGTAGTCTAGCATCATGCTGATTTAATGGATCAGTCGGATAATATTGAGCATCCGGTGACTGAAATGGAGCGGTCAAATCATTTTACTCTACTAGGGGTTTAGAAAACAATTAAAATTCATGAACAAGAAAATTAATTCAGTGAGCGTGCCCCGAAAAAATGATGCGTTACAAAAATCAACAGAACTGTAAAAAATTGAAACGCGAACAGTCGAGAAACGAATGGAAATTAAAGCTGTAAGCGTTCTCAAATAAAAAAATAATTTTCATATTTACGATGGAAAGGGATACGTAGAAATTTGCGTGGGTGGTTGCGTAAAATAATTTTCGCATTGAGAACTTAAAGCTAAGTTCAGAAGGGGAGAAAGTAACAATTGATATTAAATATTAAATTTATTCCAGTTCTGTGGCAAAAATTATCAGAAGTTACTGATTACTGTGGGAGGAAATATGATATGACGTTCGTAACGAAAATTTTGTAATATATTTAGTATTGTCATCTTCGTCGAATTTTGGTATTCATTATAGAACCAAAAATTCAGGGGTGCCTTATTTTCGATATAAATTGACTTAATACTTACATTATGGTGGTTCACCATTTGAATGGGATGATTAAACTAGTACCTAAGAGAATAAGAATTACTGAATTTACGTCCTCACAAGGATTTTTCAACTAGCTTATGAATATTTGATGTTTTTAATTCTCTTTAATTGTAGTCATATAAAAAATTAAGAAGTCCATTAAAAAATGAGCGGGATGTCTATGTTGGCCGAACATCGAAAATATTTTAAGTAATAAAAGCATTTTGTGATCAACTAAATTTGGCTAATAAGTATAATAAATGGGTTCTGAAATTATTGGAAAAATTATACCCCGTTATATTCTGTCAGAAATATGAGGTGCTTATATAGAGAGTTTTTCTATGTAATTTAAAATATCGGAAAAATTACGTGTTCTTTTTACTATTACAAATGCAATACAATCGGAGTGAATCCGTTGAGAGAAATTATTGAGTTAATTTTCACTCAATATTGGCCATTTTGATCATTTTACTCATTTGTGATTATATTTAAACTAAAACTGAGTACTCCTTAAATAATTTCTTCACGTAAACTTGTCTTTGGTGCACTTGTACCTAAATCAGAGTAAATGTCTTTATTACTGAGTGATCCCACCCTTTTTCATATCTAGATGCATTGTCTTTGTCTGTTCCCATCGTCCCATTAGGTTATCTCGTGACCGTGGCGTGGTGGATGGCAGTATGGCGTATGGTGTGCTTTGGAGTTTGACAAGTATAGGTTTATGTGGTAATTAAATGCCGTGATTTAATTACAATAATTAAAGACAATATATATTAAGTATCGATTAATATTTGCTTAAATAAACGGATAGTTAAATTGTTATCTATAATTAGGTACGTATTTGTAACGTACAATATAGATTATGGCAATTTATTTATCCAATCAATGAACCAATCGAGACCTAAATTGTTGTCTCTAAAACAAATATGTATTGAAACCACCGTGAGTATTTGGTAGTTTATGACAATGATATTTAAATTTAAATTTCAAGATAATATAAAGTGGTGCAAAGCCACTCCACACGTTAATAATATGAAAGCATTTATTACGTAAATTGTACACATTCGTAGACCTAATTTCAAATAACATGGCTTTTACCCAAAAATTATACAAATTTAATAAATTACAAAAATGTTATTACAAAATCCAGATTTTCATCTCTTAACCTCAAGGGTTTATACAGGGTGTTTCGAAAATAGGGTTCCAAACTTCTGCTGCGTTTATAACTCATTAAAATAAGCCAAAAAGTTCCTATTAACATGTGCCCTAAAACGCACCCTTAGGAAGTTATATGCCCTTAAAAGGGCTCAAACAAAACTGTTTTTTTTTCTGTTATTGACAAAACGGTCGCAAATAAATAGAAAAAAATTTATGGGTCTTACATAACTTTTTACGTTAAATAACATGGGCTACTCCGTTTTTCGACATGCAAATCATATGCGTCCCATTTAGGTTGGTGAAGGGGGTTTTCGGCCCGTAATTTTTTTTATTTCAATTTTTTTACAATTTTCTCTACAGATTTATAAAATCTTAACAATTTTACGTAAAAAATATTATCTTTGTCCAAATCGATATTTCCAATGGTTTTCGAGTAAATTGAGTTTGAAAATTACTCTGCTCTTTAAGTTATTAGGCCAAAAATTACAAAAATCTGTTTACCATGGCAAATAAAAGACTGATGTGTTGCCACAACGCTTAACAATTTAAGTTATTGATAAACTGTCAATTGAGCTTTGCTGTGTTTAATTAGTAAAAGTGGTGAGTGGAAAATTGAAGTACCGGTTTTGTTTGAGCCCTTTTAAGGGCATATAACTTCCTAAGGGTGCGTTTTAGGGCACATGTTAATATAAATTTTTTGGCTTATTTTAATGAGTTATAAACGCAGCAGAACCCTATTTTAGAAACACCCTGTATATACAATCAAAAAAAAATGTAGATGTGAGACATTATTTTTACAATATTTCTCCTAATTTGAAAGTTCATCATTTGCAGAACACGCTGTATAGCGTCTAATTAATTTGAACACTGTATATCCTAATTATTCACTTATGAGTGATTTATTTTTGCATTCAATATAAATAATAATTAAATTATAATTAAATTTAAATCATATTACAGCAAAAGTCAACTCATAATTAGTTTTGCATGCTCAGAATACAGTGAAAAGTCACTCAATTGATAGTTAACTCGGATTTGAGTAAAACTCACTCATTTCTGATGCATTAGTTTCACTACAATCAGTTATACTCATATTAATAGAGTGAAAATTTCACTCAATCGGGTGTGGACATAAATTGATACCTTATTGAGTAAAATTGAGTGAAATTTGAGTGAATTTTTTTTACAGTGTAGAAAAATGCTCTCATAAATATGGGCCGGATAATGCTTATTTCCGAGATAAGGTGGCGAATATTCAAAACTTCTATTTTGAATCGTGGTTGACTGTAATAATTATAGTGAAATAACTGTGTACATTTTTGACATTTCAAATATGTGAAAATAAAAATAAGTTTGTAAGTGCCTTTGGCACGAGACGTGAAATTGTCGCACAAGGTTGAAAGTCTAGTGCAACAATGTATAAAGTGCCAAAAACATTTTTTCTAATGCAGAATTTACAGTATTTGTTTGTACGATCGTCCTTTAATAGTTATTTCAGTGTGAAAATTATTCAGCAATCGACGTGACACAGAATAATTATATATGTATCAAGGGAGTTGTAATGATAATTAACCAGAGCAGCAGGTTATTAAGCCTGATTTTGACTTATTTACAACTCACAAATGATAACAGCAAAATTAACGTCAACTCCTCGAAAGTCATACGTCGCGCAGCGTCGTATTCCAAATTAAATTGCGAAGTTTTCCTTTTCCTGAAATAAGAAACCGTCCTGACGTATGAACAATTCCGGTTGCATACGAAAAGGCTGCAAACAGAGCTACGTAGCACGCCGCGATACGTTAAACTTTCCCGTCATGGTTCTTATTCCTGCCCCTGACGGAGTACAACCCCTCTCCCCCACCCATGACAAGAATACAACATATTTAATTAAAGTTTTGCGTCGGATTTTATTTGTTTGTCAGTTGGCGGCGCTTGAATCGGGATTATGTTGGAAATATATATAAGCCGGGGGAGGGAGTTTTAGACGCTGTGCTGGTGGAATTCGCTGAAAGGCTCTTTCGGCAAACAACCGCACAATGTTGCGTCGGAAGCGCGGTTAAGCTCATCTTGGAGGGCTCTATTATACATACAGATGTTTATGATTTTGTCAAAATTTAATTCTAACTACCTACAAGCAGCTCTGGCGCCCGGGGAGCCGTATCGAAGCCGTCGCTCCCTAGGGCACCAATAAGCCCGCCGTTTGCTACGGTTCGAGAAAAGTATTTGTTTACGGTAAGTAGGGATATATCCCAAAACCGAAAGTATGGCTAGAGAATAGAAGTAGAATGTTTCGTATACAGGGTGTTAAAAGTTTGACTGCCTTAATTTTAACAGACGATAGAATACATTAAAATAAACAAAAAAGACCTTATAGGACATGGGTCCTAAGCTCAACCATTTCCGAGAAAAATTATCAAAATCTCCAACTTGATGTACAAAAGTTCGACTAATTAAGGAATATTGACATAACTGCGTGCATAGAATACCATAAAATACAATCACTTTTTTTAACTTTATGCTTAATTCTAAAAAATAATTAGCGTTGTAATAAATTTGAAATTCTATAAAATTCATATCGAGCAATGTGACAACGGCGCGGCGGTTTATTAACACGAGGTACTAAGGTGTCCGGCAATCACCAATACGCAATTCAGTTAGTATCTGGATTCGACAGTGTCGGAGTGTTTTTTGCGTACCACTATTTCCTTTTCTTTTTCCCGGGTCAGGCAGCAGCTGCTCGGGAATTCGCTCATTTTGCATTAAATAGAGCTTATTTTTACGGTAATTTAAAAAAGAGAAGCCACCTACGCCTCTCTGTTCCCAAGATAACTTTCTTTATAACGTTAGTTGTTAATTAACTATTGGACGTATCGGACCGGGATTTTAAAGACAATTAAGGAAAGGGCTAAACTTTTATTTCAGAAAGTTTTACCTTGATAGTTCATGTAATAAACGCGCTAGCTGTAGTTAACGACTTCACGCGGAAGAAGGAACGCCGGACCCGCGCATGCACGTGAATGCCGCTCTTGTCGCACGCGATATTTTTTACTTGAACGTTTCAAATTCGGTTAGAAACCTAGAATAGAACATGATTTTGAAGAAAATCTATGTAGACTGTAACACTTTTGAATAGGTATATGTATGTAAAATTTGGCTCAGGTAATTTCATTGTATTTCTTTTAATTCATAGACAAAATAATTTCATTGTCTTAAAACCAAATTTTTAGCTTCGATGTCATGTTAATTGAAAAAAATTAAATAAGTATAAAAACCTAACTCTTAATCGCCCTTCTCATAATAAAGTGAGTATAACTCACTGGCGAGTTGCAGTAACAATAAGATATTAATTTTATTTTCACGCCTATAAAATATTTTTCTTTAATACTGTCCAATTTTACTTATGTGCGTTTTATTCACTCGTTTAATTTTTTGCTCCAAAATTGAATTATGTTAAAATAAACAGCAAAGTTCTTTTAACTACTTGATTATCTACGTTTAATTACTGTAATCTTTACAGCTTCATTACTATAATAATCCAGAAATAAATTTTTGCTTTTTGATGTATTTTTATATTGATATATAATAAAGATTTGAATGATCTCTTCCAAAGCGGAAAATTATTTTTTTCTAGCTACACCATTTTAGAATCTTAAAAAATCAACATTTTTCGTCTAAAAATTAAAATTCCTACAAATACATGTTTAATGTGAAGTGAAATAAGTCCTTGTTTTCTAATCTAATATCTAATTTTCTATAAGTTCAATGGAAGTCTTTCATTTTATATTCATTTCAGATTACACCAATTAACATACTACAAATTAGGACACTATTTTTTTGTTCATTGATTTTGTCGGGGTGTCCTCAACTGTAATACATTTCCCGTTTTTCCGCACTGTGACGTTTAATTATATCTAAATCGCGCGTCAGTTACAGTAAATTGCGAAAGTCACACGTCAAACCTAATACCACTGGCCCCCTGTAAATCCCAGCGCATTGCATTAGGATTACTTAATAAAATCAAACGACCGTTTTAATAATTAACAAATCATTCCGGGAGCTCAAAACCGAATTAATCGATCCCTGATTCAAATCCGATGGCAAAAACGCGTCCTGATCGCCTAAACAAACACTCGTTAATTACCGACGATTGGCCGGTGGAAAACTTCGGTTGTTTTAAAAACAAGGGGTTAAAAAGGTGTCTGAGAACCGCGCATCGGTTCCCCCATTTAAATCAAGTCATCAGGTTAAATGGAATCGTTAGTCGACTGTTATTTCAGGATTGTTTGGCTTCGCTGGGAAATTTCTCTCATTGGCCAAGCCCGATGGAATATTTATGCGGAAGTTGCTCGTTGCCAATCTAATGATCTTCAAATGTGTGTTTTGTTTTATGAGCTGTTTAGACTTAACATAAGTTAGCAATACAGAGTTGTAATATATCAAAAGGATAGGATATTTCTAATTTTTGTTGAGTATGAAGACATAATCATCAGAAGTTACCAATTTAGAGCTTGTAACAGAAACGAACTGTTTGCTGTTTCACAGAAAATATGCGGCAATACGCTAATATTGATATTAAATAGTAACACTAATCTTAATAAATGAAAAGTAAAAAAAATTATTTTAAAAACAAGCTTTTATTAAAATGCTTTAAAAAGAAAAAAATAAACCAAGGATTTCACAAAACCCATAATGTTGCGTAAATCCCAAACCCACGAAAGGGTTGAATATGGTTGCTTTATAGAACTAACTGTCATCAGCAACAATATGATAAATAGACGTACTATCTATAATCAGTATGCTGTATGGTAAGTGAAGGAAATTACGCTACAAGCTTTCAAATCGCATAAGAACTGTCTATTTCAGATAACGCCTCTGCTACTAATCGTTGAGGAGTGCCCTCATGGGGAGATTATCCTGTATTGTCATCAGAACTGAACAAGCATGCAAAATTTCAAAGTCGTAATTTTAGAGGAAGTGGTCCAAATGTGGTTTGCAAGATTTGAACTAAACATACATGTGAACTTAAAAAAAAAACTCATTTTAGTGTATTGTCATCGAAATTGAATAAGCTTGCAAAATTCCAAAGTCGTAAGTTTAGAGGAAGTGGTCCAAATTTGGCTTGCTAGATTTGAACTAAACATACATACAAAGAAACAAACATACATGTTTGTGAAGTTAAATAAATGCTTGTAAAAAAGTAAGGAAGACACGTATAACAATTACCCGACAAAGTTTACAGTTCCATGAAAGTTTGAGTGTCATATTTGCTATGTTTAAAATATGTAATTTCCTGCTGTTCTAAGTTTTCTGGGGAGATATACTAACATGTATCACTTAGAGACTTGTGCAAGGAAAGTTATACAAAATAAATGTATAGAACAGGCAACTGACCGTTATGAACAACTGAAATGACAACTGAGAGAGCACTCTCTTTAATAACTTCATTCAACCAACTTTAATGCAGATGATCGGTCATACCATAAACTTCTTCAGCAAAACATTTTGAAATAATTTACTTTCAAGTGTATTGCATTAAGTTTTTTGCAAGAATATATGAAATAGAAGGATGCTTCTAAGTTTTACTATATTTTCAATCTGTAGTAGACTTTGTGAAATAATTCAATGTTACTAGTAAGTTTATATATATCAGCTCTGCAGGCTTAGTAGGCTCATGGCTTGCTTAACAATTTTTCTTCATTCCTTCTTGTTTCCAGTTCTCTGCTTCCGCTGAGTAGTTTTCTTTTTTTATGTCCCTTTCCACCTCATTTTCCATCTAATTAATTTTTGGTCTTCCATGTCTCCTTCTTCCTCCAATATCCCTTTCTATTATTGTGTGTGGAGTTCTATGTCTCGGCATTCTCATTATATGACCCATCCATTTGTGCGTTTGGGCTTTTATTAGTCCTATAATATCAGGCTCATTAAATAGGTGTGCTAACTCACTATTTATTCTTCTTTCCCATACATTTTCTATTTTTTTCCTCCGAATATCTTGCTAAAAGTATTTTCTTTCCCATATGCTTAACCTATTTTGTTCTGCCAATGTCAATGTCCATACTTCGCATCCAAAAATCAGTACTGGCCTTATCAACAGTTTTGTATAATCTAATTTTGAGACCTCTTGATATGCCTTTATTTTTTAATATTTTATTAAGAGCCCCAACACAACGATTTCCTGCTATTAATGTGTTCATCAACTCTTCTTCAAAACTGTTTTCTAGTAAATGTCGTATGAGAATTTTTCAACCTAATAATAAGTTTGTAAATATTTTAGTTTTAACGTTGATTACAGGACCTTATAGAGATTTTCACTTTTCTGAATACGACGATCCACATGAGGAATTCTAGCACTTTGTAAACTTGTCAAAATCTGGTGTGTTGATGTTTGTATTTTAATATCTCTTGCCTTCTAAAGATCATTCTCAAGGTGATGGTACAAATGTCACAAAAGGATTGTTGGCAATTGTGAATTTTTTTAGTTTTAATACAAACTAAATATTTTCGAAAGTGTAAAAGAGCTTACTCCTGCAATAGATAATGTACTACTGAATATTTTTCACTGAAAGTGCTTTAATAACTGCATCTATCTGATGATGATAATATGGTCCGCTATCATTCGGAAAATCGACCCAGTTCCGAAAACTCACTCTTGCCAGCACCCAACAGACTTAAAGAGCTTTGACACTGAGATTTTCACTACCCTTCCCAATTCAACCGGTGAAACTCAGTATTCTGAAATCATCAGCGCCATCAGTTGGGTGTTTATTAACTAGAACAGAAGTGTCCGAACTCTGCAAAATATCTTCATAGCTCTAAATACTTGTATTTATTGTATGCATACTAAATAAATATTTCTTGAACTGACAATTTTGTATTTGTCGTTGGTATGCTGCGACTCCAGACTTCTCCATACAAAAGTGTCCACCAGGATATTATTACCCAAATTCAAGGCAAAAATATGTGGTTAGTGGCAAAGCAAAAACAGTGAACTATTCGAATCCTTCACATTTTAAATTGTAGCGAAATAGCTAAATACTTTAGTGGTACGAAAATGTTAGCCGACATGAAAATGTGCATCCCCGCTTTTTCATGCAAGAATTGCCATCATTAACACAAACGCTAAGACGAAGGCCCAACCAAAGATTCGAGGTTATGACAATAGATCTAAACTTTCATTTCATCGCGATTGATGGAACGAAGTGATTCAGCACCTTTTGCATTCTGCGGATTACCTTCCTATCTGTTCGGAAAACCATTGAACGTTTTGTTTGGCCCATTCCCGATAGTCGGACATTGTTTCAAGGGTCCGGATCCGGTCGAGATTTATGGCCAGGACCGCCTCAGATTGACGCTTTCTTTCTTCCTCAAGTATGAATAATTAATAAATGTCCACGCCATGTCAAAACGCTGCTCCCGGGGGGATTACCGATAGATCGTTAAGGATTACGCTACACAGAGTGGACCCAGGTCATAGGCCATCATGGAGCGATAAATCCGGCGCGGTCGAAGCGACAATAATGTGCCGGAGAGGCGCTAAAGCCGGCGCGTGACGTCACGGCGCCCATTTAGGGGGGCCCCGCTGATGATTACTTGGTCGACGCGGTAGGGGTTTCAGTTCTACCGTTATCGAGGGTTGGGGATTGATTGATATCGGCCTTGCGGTCGGCCAAATGGGGTGTTATGCAAAGGAGAAAGGGCGAAGCTGTGGTGTATACAGGACGATTAAGAATTTTCATAATAGCAACTATAATTAATAAGTTCAAACCCGGTATATGTCTGATGGTTCTGCCGACGGACGGTCCTATCTAGATATTGCGGATATAATTCATTGCTTGTTCAGGGACATTAATCCACATAGTAGATGTTTTCTTCGATGTCATCGGTTAAAAAAGTTATAAGTTCTACAACATTTCAGGTTGCACATTTCAGAGCAAAATATATGTATATTCACTTTACTTACAATCTTTATACCTTTTGTCATTCTACAATAGGCTTGACGGTTCCGAAAGACTGGAGCTTCTGCCAGTATCAATTTCTTTGACATTAGCTTTGTTTCTAGAGCAATCCAAAATAGTGCGCCCAACAATCAAGCGCATGCGCATTGAGATATAATGCTTACATAAGGTTCAACTTCATTGTTTTGAATCACATTCGATTCACTAGAGACAAAGCTATTTTATTACCCTTATCTCTAATTTGTGGATGTTAAAGATCTTTAGTTGCTCGGGTGGAGTGAGTTGATACAATTATACAGAGGGAATTCTAAAAATGCACAGGGTGTTTAGTTAAACGTTAAACCATACCAACTAAGGCAGATATGTCTTATCAAAATATTGCTCTCTTTCATGGAAAACTACTGTTTAATAAAGAATTTTATTTTTTCAGTACTTGGAAAGATATTAAACCAACCAAATTGAAAACTTTGTGGAACATGTAAAGGATGATAGTTATACTGTACTTCGTGGAATAAATCCAATCAAAATGTTTTTGTCTTGCACATAATATTTACAATTTATAAAAAAAGTAAGAAAAAATTACTTTATTATAAAAGAAATTGATATACCATCAGAAAGCCAAAAAATGAATAGTATTTTTATAACCTATTTGGTGCAGTGGTTTTGCATTGTAAGAATTTGAAAACTTTTTTAAACTTTAGCAACTTATAGATTAAAATGTTTAATGTCAATATTCTTAATGAAATATAGCATGTTATAAGATCTTTAAATTCAACACATTTGCTACTGGTATTTTCTTGTGAAATGCTGTGAAATAGAGTAGGTACATCAGAAATTGTTTCATATAACACGATATCTCATTGTATTTCTTTATATATTTTCGTAGGCGTATCAAAACGAAGGAAAAATATATGTCGATAGAATTGCCCGTTCCATTCATTTCCTGGCGAGCCAACAACAAACACTGGGCCTATTGTGGCAGAATTTTTAATTTCGACTGTTCCGCAATATCCTCACGAAACCACCACTTCAAATGCATAAGCAGATAATATAGTAAGCAACAGAGAACTGAATATAAAGTACTCGCGATTTTAATTGAATAATTGTTAGTATATACATAGTGAAGAGATCCTATTAGTAAACAATTGATTAAAATTTCACACCGATCTGATAAATAGACCGAATTAAAGTTAATAATGAGAGCTAGTAAAGTTAATAATGAAATAAAGTGGGTGTTCGGCAAAATTTCCAAGTTGGGGGTTGCTCGTCTCCTGGGGTGGGTGTTTAGTCTTAGTAGTAGAAATAGGCCTACGTAAAATAACCAAAAAGGAGAAAGAAAAGGAAAATTTGGTCTGTCTTGTAACTCATGAAATGCCGCCAAAGTTAAAGGGGAAGTGCTAAATTTGCTACACTCCTAATGTACCACATTCGACAGCGGCAAGATCTGAAGGTCTTGGTACATTGTAGTGATCGAGGTAGTTAATTGATATTCTTGCCACACCAGAGATCTATTGCCGGAAGCAATGTCCCTGCCACAGCACCAGATAACTTGCTTCTCATCTACTAATACTAAGCAGTAAGTCTTCTTTTTTCATATCATCCGGTATGACTGCCCAACGTTGTACAGTACAAATAATACACTTTTAGTAACTATGTGTTTAGTATAAAATTCCAGATGTTTTGCCAAACCACTGGTTAAAATTAGATTAAGTAAGATCAGGTTAAGTATAATTTTTTTCAAAATTAATCCTACTGTGCATGCATGTATTATACTTAGCATCTAGTATTTATATACTATAGTCTGTTTAGAAATGAAAGAGTGTAATGAAAGCTTATTATGTATGCAAATCGTAAATAAAAGTAGTACTGGTGCTTATATTCAATATTTTTATATTATGTATTATCGGTATAGGATGAGGTGTACTTTTAAAAAAAAGTTTGTGCGATCGGACTGTACTAAATTGTAGCAGGTAGCTAAAATTTAATCCCCTACAATCCGTCTTTCAATTTCTCGGTCCATTTTTCTTATAAGTAAACAATATAAAAACAGCATTTCAAAACATGAGGCTACTTTAAGCATCATAACCGGGTTAAGAGGGTTTTTAGTAATTCAAATAAAATTATTCAATATTATTATCAAAATATTTATTTAAATTTAATGAATAGACTTTTATTCCACACAAAAATATATGTATTTTGAAAATTCAAATTATGGTGAGTAAATGTACAATAAAGAAAATAAAAAAGTAGGTATATTAAAATTCGTCCTCTGAATATTCTGATGAATTATCTTCGTCTCCTAGATTGATAACGATAGGTTCCACAGTAACGTCAATTAAATTATCGAGTTCCCACATTTTCTCCTCTTCTTTTTGTACATGATGTATACATCTTTGCCAGTTATCTGCAGTTGCTCGTTCCAAGGAATTTTTTAACAAAATTTTCACGTCACTTAATTTAAACGTCGTATTATTTCGCGCTATATCTCCTTTTACCTGCGCCCAGACTAATTCGATTGGATTAAGTTCACAGTGATAAGGTGGTAACCGTAGTACCGTTATTTGGCGATTTGTTGCCATTTCATCGATAACATATTTTTTCTGATCTTTATTAAGATTGACAAGTGTTAAAAGTTCCTTTTTCACCATATTTGTTTCATAAGAAATGTTTTTTCCGGATAACCATTGAATTATATCGGCTTTCCTCCAAGCAGTAGTAGGCGTCCACTCGGTCTGCCGTGAAAGGTAACTGGCATTATCCATGACAATTACAGACCCCGGAGGAATAAGATCTAACATCTGTGTAAAATACTCTTCGAAAACATCTGCGTTCATGTCTTCGTGATAGTCACCTGTATTTTTAGATTCAAATAAAAGTAAACCACCATCTACAAAAACACTGGCACTACCTATATGTGTCTCTTCGCCCTTTACCTGAAGGTGCCTTGAACCCTGTTGAAAGTCCATCCAAAAATGCTTGTCGAAAACTTTTTACATTTTTATCTTGCCATACTTTTGTTACAGTATATCCCTCGTTGACCCAAGTTTCGTCTAGATAATAAATATTCCTCCCTTCGTCACGGAATTTTCTAATTGATCTTAAGTAGGATCTTCGCCAACAAATAATTTCATCTTTATCGATAAGAACTGACTTCCTGTTCTGTTTTTCCCAGCAAAAATGCAACTCTCGTAAGACGGCCCATAATTTGCTTCTACTGATTTTTGGCAAATCGTTGTCCTCTGAAAGTTCACTTAAAAAATTTTGTTTAGCGTTGGTATTTCTTTTTTAAAATAAAATGAGTGTACTTTTCTGCGAATGACATTTTTGAAGAAATCATCTATAACGACTTTTGACAAATTTAAATACTTTTGTTCAGAAATTTTAATAAAAAATTGTTGAGGTAAAATCACAACTACTTGGTGTTCAGTTTTCTATGTCACTTAGTGTATTTGAAGTGGTTGGAATCACATTTAACGCCCCAGTCTGCTGAATGCGCAGGCAAATCACTTATTTAATGAATTAAAGCGCAAATATTACGAGAACTGCCGCGTTGCTCGCTTCTGTACCTAGTTTATTCATTTTTGCCTCTCGCGTCGCGGAACAAGTGCATGTTTAAAAAGTTTTAATTAATTTATTTCGTCCTGATGTTTTATTAACTGCGAATTCATGCCGGCCTAACTTTTTTAATTATTCGTCGGGATCGGAAAAACCATACGAGGTGGTCTTATCACCGTTGGTTTTTTTGCATGTTGGCTGGTTCTTGCGCTCGGCTCGGAACAGTTTCTGTAAATTTAGTTTTGTCCGGCCGTTGAAAATTACATGAAAAGTTTCAATATTGCTTCTGTTTCATTCATCATAAAGGTTAGAGAACAAGCCGCGCTTGTAATGGTTTCGTTTCTGGCTGGATATGACTTTGTTCTTGTACTTTCCTTTGAAAATCATTGGGTTAATTCAAATTATGTCTAACATGTTTCTTAAAATTCTCATCCCTTGCTCTTTGACACCAACGGGCAAGCTAAAAAGCAACGGATTTTTAACATATCGGAATACCGAAGTCGCAGTTATATAAGTAGTGACTTCTATTAAAGAAAAGGCAAACGACGAAAACAAAGATGACCACCGGTCGCTGAATTACAAGTGGAAGTGGATCTTATTTGTGGAAGGGCGAAACGGGCGGTGACTATGAGACGCCTTCATTATAGCCATCCTTCTCTATCGCACGGATTTCTATGACTTACTTTATCGCACTCACGTAACAGCCGATGAACCATGGAGACTTTCGGAACCTGTATAATAAACCACTTGAAGAAAAAAACACTCGATAAACACACTGACACAGTACAACACCAGGAAAAACAATAAGAATACTTAGTAGAACTAGAAAATAGAAGATTAAACAAGACAAGAGAAAATACGCTAATGATAACAGCGATAACATATCAACAAGAGCTCATCTGCATATGAGGCTATTCTCTCCTAGCATGAGCATTATGAATAACACGGCTAATGTTAAATTTTTACTTTATTTAAATTTAGAAATATTCTTTTATATCGTCTTTTGTAAGTTTTAAGCACATTAGTGTATTTATTTTACGAAACACGTGTTGGTTGTTCTTAAGTACTTCCAAATCCTTGTAAAAATAAATTAATTTGAAGTTGTTCATTTTTATAGTATACAGGGTGTAACTAAATAAGTGTAAAACATTTAAGGGGGTGATTCCTCATCGAAAAAAAGATAGGATCTTTCATATAAAGAAACTTCATTGGAGCATCCCTTGTTAAGATACAGCCCCTTAAAGGGGGTACATAAAATTTGTTTAACAATTTTTTTCACAAGCACTAAACAAGTTACAATATTGAAATTAACCTGACATTTTCTACTACCAAAAAGACACTTAGCCAGTAATTTATTTGGTTTACCCCATGGTAGTAAGGGGTGGAAAACGCAACCCCTAAAATTTATTTCCAACGTAATTTTTTGTCTTATTATTTTTTTACCATTTAAAAAATTATTTCCGATAGCCTGTTTCATTCTAAAAAAAAATGTCTCTTGAATTTTTTGCCCAAATTAAACCAGTTCGCAGTAAAAAATTATTTTACGAACAACTACAGAGATACATCGTCATAAATGCGGACTGGATTTACTGTTATTTTGTAGTTACTACCTGCATTAAATGATTAAAGGGGAATAATCAAAACTAATTTAATAATAACAAAACATACAACATGTAGAAATCATAGTAAATGTTCAATATGTCTACCTTCAGACATTACGCATGCGTCTAGACGTCGGCGCATTGAGCCACGTATTCGCTCAAATATTCCTGGAGTCTCTCTAATTACCCTGCACGCATCGATAATGCGGTTTCTTAAGTCCTCTACATCGCGAACAGGAGTACGATAAACCAAATGCTGCAAATGGCCCCAAGTAGACAAATCCAGAGGATTGAGATCCGGGGATCGAGCGGGCCAATTCTGTGGTCCTCCTCGACCTATCCACTGATTTGCATATGTTTCAGTTAAATGCTGACGTGCTACTTGACTAAAATGGGCGGGAGCCCCATCATGCATAAAAACCATATCCCTTCTGACGCCCAAAGGAACTTCCTCCAGCAGTACGGGATGCACTTCTCTTAAAAATTGAACGTATGCCTCACCATTTAATCGAGGAGGTAGAAAATGAGGCCCAATTAAATAATCCCCAATAACTCCGACCCACACGTTAAGAGAAAACTGTTCTTGATGGTTAGTTTCGACAATAGCGTGAGGGTTTTCATCAGCCCATATGTGGTAATTATGAAAATTAATAATCTTGTCCCGAGAAAAACTACATTCGTCTGTGAATTCGATCGTCTTCAGAAAGTCACGATTTCTTCTAATCATTTCCAGCATCCAATTGCAAAATTCAAGACGGTTCGGAAAGTCTCGCGGTAACAGTGCCTGTACTCGTTGCAGATGGTAAGGGTATAAGAGATGTTCCTTTAAAATTCGAAATACCGTCATATGATCAACATTTAGCTGGAAAGCAATCTTTCTAGTACTGGTAGTAGGTTGTTCTTCTATCAAATTAAGTACTGCTGCCTCAAGCTGTGGTGTTCTTACTTCTCGATGGCGACCACAATCCTGCGTTCTTTTGTTGAATGAACCATATTCACGTAATCGTTGATGAAGTCAGACAAATATTCTATGTGAAGGATGCTGCCGTTGAGGATACATTTCAGCATATCTTGTAGAAGCTTCTAACCCATTCCCCTGCGACAGACCGTAAACGTAATGCATATCAGCCATTTCCTCATTTGTGTATGCCATTTTAATAACAAGTGAATTATTAAAGTAACAAATTAAGAACAGAACAATACACAATTAGTATTACTTCAATTTCAAAAATTTACAAACTGACAGCTTGATTCCAATTTAATTGTCAGTATCGCTAATGGCGGCCTACTAGATAAATTAGTTTCGTATTTTCGTTTTATGGCGATATGTATCTTGTTCGTAAAATAATTTTTTGCTGCGAACTGGTTTAATTTGGGCAAAAAATTCAAGAGACATTTTTTTTTAGAATGAAACAGGCTATCGGAAATAAATTTTTAAATGGTAAAAAAATAATAAGACAAAAAATTACGTTGGAAATAAATTTTAGGGGTTGCGTTTTCCACCCCTTACAACCATGGGGTAAACCAAATAAATTACTGGCTAAGTGTCTTTTTGGTAGTAGAAAAATGTCAGGTTAATTTCAATATTGTAACTTGTTTAGTGCTTGTGAAAAAAATTGTTAAACAAATTTTATGTACCCCCTTTAAGGGCTGTATCTTAACAAGGGATGCTCCAATGAAGTTTCTTTATATGAAAGATCCTATCTTTTTTGTCGATGAGGAATCACCCCCTTAAATGTTTTACACTTATTTAGTTACACCCTGTATATGTAAGGGTCAGATTCGGTCTGTACCATTTCAACTATGACAATTTGTTGCGAGTTGCCTAAATATGTGACGTCATACTACACGAGTCTATTGAGCATCTCAAAAACAATAATTTATCGCATATTGGCCGAACATTTGGGCTAAAATTCAAAAGGACATCAACAAGAAAGCCAGAAAGGACAAACATTTCCTTTAAACAATATTGTGACTGGTACCTTGTATATAGAAAAGTTGGTGTAAGTGTTATTTTGATCCTAGGAGTGTATGATCGAGTATGACTAGTCCTTATGTTGGAAATTTTATGTTGGAAACGAACCTATCCCAAGCATTTTTTACTCGACTCTTTTAAGTTGCTTTTGGTATCTGCCAAAATTTAACGAAATTGTAAATATTAACAGAAAACTTTCGGGGCTATTCACGAGAACAACGTACGCGGCCCTAATAAAGACGGCAGAAGTTCCAAGACAAACAGGAATCCGAAGTTTTTGAATAGCCCCAAACTTTGCTCTCGCCCCAAAAGGCCGTTAAGTCAATTTCCAACTCGATTTTTTCCGATTCGCTCTGGCTTAATTCGGTTATACTTTATAATTTATTCCTTCAGTGCATTTAGTCTCCCTCCATCCACGAATTTCGGAAGGACTCGTTAAAAACGTCGGGCGAGCCTCCGCCACTTACGTGGGGTAGGTAAATACGTGAATAATTAAATGGAAAAAAAATCGTAATGAAGTCGGTCTTGAAAGGCTAGTCTCGTCGTCTGCCACTTCGTCCCCACTTTGTCCATACGGTAGTGTATATTTATTGAAAATTATCCCTTAAACTTAAAAGGTACGCTGAATTATTTAGATGTTACATTAAAGGGAACGCAAGGTAAAGTATAGGAGTGTCTATTTTGCTAAGCCTACCCGATCCCGTCTAGGCTTTATTCGAATTGAGTATTCACAAGGACTTGTAGATATCGGAACCACAGAGTAGATTTAGGGATGTAGTGGTCAGTGGCGTGCAGCTCGGCCAAAAGGAGCACCGGACACTTTATATTTTTACATGCTCATAACCATCTCTAGTCCTATAAGTCTTTTAAGTGAACCCTTTAGGCATATTTATTCATGTTTTAAAAATATTACATGAATTCACCTTTTTTTAAGTTCCAACAGTATACATTAAAATAATTTTGATCTAATTCTTATTTTCATAATTTTGTATAGTCCACAATCATTAGTTCCTTATGTTAATATGGTTGCCTAATTGCAAAAGCAAGTCGAAGGAAATTTCGGGATTTGGACAAAGGACATATTGGCTTGACAACAAAGATACAGATTTTAATTAATTTAATGGGTTTTCTACTTTCGACTTATTTGCATTTTTTCACTCAGTGCGAACTGAAAATATTTCCTTCATTTATTATCGGAGCAGATAAACTCAGTGTAAGTCATCAATATTGGATGCAACATAAGGTACGATATTTTCTACGTAATCACTTGCGAGAGGTTATAAATTTTCGCATAGGGTGCATTTTGCCGTCGTTTTATTAGTATTCCCTGTTTCTGTGTTCTGTTTAATGTTACACAAGTTTGGATTTTCAATCTTCACAGTGTCACCAGCTAAAGTCTAGATATGAAATCAGCAGACACTCTAGTAACTGAACAGCGAGAGAATTAATTGGTAGATGATCTGGATATTCCATCATTGTTCAAGTTCAATAACTTGTACTTGAGGTGATTAAAGCTGTCCGAAAGGGACTATACCCCCAGCTCAGATACTACCTCCAAAGGTACAGTGCCGACCCTTTATTACGATTGGACGATTTATTTTTCTAATGTGATGTGGTCTACTTTTCTTATTATGACAAGTTTTTATATGTCAGTGTCATTAGTGAATTTGCTTGGTAATTCAAGAAGCCGCGTTTAACGGAACCAGAGAAAGTGAGAGCTATAACTTTACTTCAGAATGGTTGGTCATTGCAAACGGTTGCGGATGATCTGCATGTATGTAAGAACAGTAAATTTAAAATTTAAAAGAAAGATGGAATACGGAGGGTCACATGCGTTATGTTCACGAAGGTGGGTGTCGAAAAGTAAGCACCGTTGAAGAAGATATCTATTCATTAACCATCTAAGAAGAAATCCTTTTGTCACGGCAGTAACGGCTTCCTTTGAGGCGAATTTTCCTGGATCAGTGCGAACTGCAAGGAAGCGGCTGAAGGATTCGGAGCTGAAGAATTATGTGGCCGCAAATAAAGTTGCTTTGACTCCCCAGCATAAAGTACAGAGATTAGAGTTTGCAAGACAATTTGTAGTAAGACCAGACAACTTCTGGGAGAATGTTATATTTTCGGTCGAACAAAGTTTTCAGTCTTTCATTAGTATTTCATTAATTTCGACAGGCAACACCGAGTGAGACATTTTGACCAGTAGTAAACCCAGCAAACTCACGACAGACGAGCCTCTACCACTTACGTGTCTTCACATTGTATATATCACCTGATATCCAAACAGTGACATTGGATATTCTGTCTCTATACTTGACTAAAAAGAACCTATCCTTATAATCCTGAGCTAATTCTCAATCATATTAGATTTGCAAATTGTTCGGTATTGGGTTTTTACAACACTATATGTGGAATATAACTTCCACTAGTCCTGTTATGTATCGACGTATCTATGCAAATGTAAAAGTGGTCTCCCTGTTATTGACATTCAAATTAGTCACAGGGGAAAATTTATTTCCGTCCCTACAATTGTCATCAGTTCTTTATTGTGTAGGTCAGGGTCACCGGTGTATTATTTATTTTATTGCTATCAACTTTAGTATTGCAAATTGTAAACAAATACACTCTAGAAATGCCTAATTCAGCTATAATTATTACAATTTGTTCAAGGTTGACTTTAATGTCAATGACAGAAAATTTCCATTACTATACATCGGAATTATTACGATCCAAACATCGGGCAATTAAAGTGTAATTTTTTTATGCCAAAGCTTTTTCACGATGTCAAATAATGTCCGTGCTATATTTCTCGATCACTTGTCTCGTACGGAGCAAGTCCCGGGAAAAACGATTACATCGTCATTGTTATTTTCTAAATGTCCTCTCAGAAGACGGCCGTCTTTATTTAAGTAGCTTATCTAACGCTCCCCGGGGTATTTGAAAAAAATTGCACGAATCTGCGTTTCATTTTACATGTCAGAACCAGGGGATCTCTGAGAAAACAAGCGAACATGATGTTTCGCTTTTTTGCGGATAAAAATGTCTTCGAAATACAGAAATCGCGTCTGCCTCGCCTTAATTGAATACTGAAATCTGTGCGTTGGCAGAGGCATCAAAAGCTTAAAGAAGGACGATTATTAACAAAAAAATAAAAAAATAAGTCACGAAATTGCAAATGCAATTAAATTTCATTTTAACTAAAGCCTTTAAATACATGTTAATTACCTTTTCTGTTTTGTTTCATTCAAATGGGAAATTGTGACTTTTTTTACTGAAGCAAATAGGAACTCTCGTTATACAGATAGATTGGCAATGACATGTTTGTCACCTTTTCAGATATAAAGATACTGGCAAAAGAAGATCCATCTGGTGGAAAGAGCAACCAAGAGTTCACTCTTATTCTAAAGTTCTTCATGAAGAAGGCACTGGAGTCAGCACCTTTTAAATCGCGATGACGCTAAAGGCTACAGTAGCCCGACGATGTAAAGGTTGAAAATACTACAACTTCAATTTTTTTTTCTCGGAACTATAAGGATTAAAAAATGTTTTTTTACGATATTGACTCCATTTTTCATAACGCATCTAGGTATTCCCAATTTTTTTGGGATAAGTTGCGAATCATATTCCATGGTTAAGCTACAAAGTATTATACATTCTACGAACAAGCGATTACTTTAGTACAAGATTAAAGAAACACCAGTGTCATTTAAAGAATAACAAAGTAGAAGAATTTGCAATACTTAAATCCATATTATACGAAATTGTAATGGAAAAAAATGAAATGCAAAAACATTTACCAATCGAAATGAGGACCTAGAACTGCCTAAAAGTTGGAAACGACTCATCTATAAAAAATCAAGAATCAGAATGTCACAGACCAGCGATTTCAAATCAGTGCACACAATAAACATAGATACCGGCAAGACGACTTAATTCCCAATTTTTTGTTTGTAAGGCATGACTAGAAAGAAATTGGCAGTCTCAACAAACGTTTTCATAATTATTTAAAATTAGATGATAAAAATAGACACATATTTTTTGCTATTCAAATAAATATGGAGTTTTCCTATGAGACATGGAATTTAACATCATCCCGGTCATGTCATGTCAAATCAACCCTTTTGAAACGAACGCTGTGTTCAGTATACAGATCGGGGGTAAACACAGGCGTGTAATTTGCAGCTGCCCGACAAATTCACAATATCTAGTTGTTCGGCCACCGAAAAAATCCCACAATCGTCCTCTCTATCGCTATTTTTTTTCTAGTATTGACATTGAACGGAATTGGCAAGGCAGGCTGTGGTGTATTATTTACATTTACGTAACGTGGCGTGTTGGAAATGCTGCCCAGATATCGACTCGGCTGTAGGCAACACAATGATATGGCTATCGATTTATATCTTTGTTAATATACTAAGTAAATTCGTCGTTTAAGGGAAAAAAGAAGCGATAGGACTTTAACAAATTGGTTGACGCTACATGTCGTTTTATATTGATTTAAAAAAGCACAAGGATTGGTGACAGAATTTGCATACCTCCTGCATGCAGTTCTAAAGAGGAAATTGGTTAAATGGTAATGTTATAAACAAGGGCAAGGAATTAGTTTTATACAGAGTATCTGGTTTGAGCAAAGATGCCAAAGAAACTGATCGAATGTTTTGCTTTGGACCATGAGTCTTTAGTTTTTTGAAGGTACTATGATGGGCATCTTAAAGTCCCCACTAGTTGGGTCGCTCTCATTCTATCGCGCCCCACCACAAATAATTACGGAATGTTTCGGACTGGGAGTGGGGTGTGGAGATATACTACACCGTGGCACCAAAAACCCTGATATATTCGATAGGGTAAATAATTAATCTGATACCAGTTGCATTTGATATTTTTTTAAATATTATTTTATTAATGATATGTAATGTATTGTAACATTTTCTTGGTTAGTTAAATCATTATATTGAAGAATTTTTTAAAAATAAAATGTTATAAACCGTTTACTATTTTAACCATTGTTCACTACATCCACATACCTGCATATTTAGTGTTTTCCCGTATTAGAGATATTCATTTATAAATGTTGTCTTAAATCAATACATACAGGGTGGACTAATAGTGATTATATTACTCCTATGTCATATAGATAGAAAATACATATTTTATTAGGGCATCGAGCGGTGCCTTAAAGAGGACATTTTAAAAATATTATGAAGTATACGGAGCGTTTTGGAAAGATGTATCAAACATGATTTATAAATAGGATGACCCGTTTTTTATATTTCATATATACAAAATATTTCAGACAAAATAACTAATGTTTTCAAAAATGAATAAAATATATAAATTGCAAATGAAAATGTAAAATTAATAAATAATATTATACACTATAAACGTAAAAGATAAAGATAATTTTCTTAATTTTTTTTCTTGTAATAATAATTAATTGTTGATTACTGTATGTAGACCAAATATCTCAACATCTTAATTCAATTATCATATATCTCTATCACATACTATACTAATCAATCAGTATGATTTATGAATGAATTACGTATGGCAATTTTTAAATACTTACCTCCACCCTAGGAAAAGTCGCTAAGAATATGGCGAATCCTTCGAGCAGATACTACTGGAGGCATGCCATTGCGAAAATTGTGGCTGAGTGTGCGAGAGAGACAAAAAGTACCTCAGTACAAGCGGTCTCACTCTAGCACGCCGCGATTGGTTGGAAATGAATGCTCCAACCAATCGCGGCGTGCTAGAGTGAGACAGCGTGTCTGAGATACTGTCTGTCTCTCAGCCACACTTTTCGCAATGGCATGCTACTTCCAGTAGTATAGTAACCTGTTCATTGTCGTGATTTTAATTTAATACTTTTAATTATTATACATTAATGTCTGATTCATTATTGTAATAAAGAGATTGTTAAATATGTAGTAGTGTTACACGTAAACTAACTTTTTGTTATTAAGAGAAGTTACATTTTTTGGTTAAATACAGGTTTAGTTATTTGAATTCCAGCAGAAATAATTTAGATTATATATCGGTCTGAATTTTATAAATTTTGTTCAAAAACTTACGAAAGCGTATTTATTTTCTAAACATATTTTAAAATGTAAGTCTACTATAATTTTTATTTTAATATTATTAACTATTTATTGGGTATAGTATTACTTATAAATAAATAATCACTAATAAAATACTCAAGAACAAGATAACTAAACTAAACAACTACTCGACATCATAAAATAAGGTTTTTAATATATAAAGCTGGGTAAATTGTTTATTGTTGCTGATATTAACAAAAATAGACATGCATTGCACCGATCAGGAAAAGGCTAGAATAATTGATGCTCTTTGACAGCAGGGAGATTCAGTTCGTAACATGAAATCACCTACGTCTCTTTGTTCCCGACACGGCTTTTCTTATAACGTTAATTGTTAATTTACTGTTTGACGTATACGGACCGGGATTTTAGAGACCATAATTAAACAAAGGGTTAAACTTTTATTTTCAGAAATTTTACATTGATAGTTCATGTAAGTAATAAACGCGCTAGCAGAGTAAAATATAACATTAATGAACAGTCTGCACGTGGCAGCGCTAGGCCCGCGCATGCGCGTGAACATCGTTCTCTTAGCGTGCTTGATTTTTAACTTGAACGTTTCAAATTCGGTTAAAAAATCTTGCGCGCGACGAAGGTGGCGTTCACGTGCGTGCACGGACCAGGCGCTCCTTCTCCCGCGTACTTTAACTTTACTGCTGCTAGCGCGTTTGTTACATGAACTATTAATGTAAAACTTTCTGAAAATAAAAGTTTTATCCTTTCTTTAATTGTCTCTAAAATCCCGATCCGATACGTCCAATAGTTTAACAGTTACATAAAAAAATAAAGCTATCTTGAGAACAAAGAGGCGTAGGTGATTTTTCTTTTTTTTTAAATTACCATAAAAATAAGCTCTATTTAACGCAAAAAGAACGAATTCCAGAGCGACCTTTGCCTAACCCTGGGGTCAATTTGATTATACCGCTGTTTTTCACATCCTACTTTGTTAGTTATAAAAGGCAACTTAATGACAATTTTTTGAAATTTTTCTTTTTCGATACGTTTCTTTTGATCAAATAGAACCTATATCTACGATATTAACTTCTTAAAATTAACGTTTAATTAAACAATTAATTGCAAAAAAAAACGAACGAAGTTAATTAACAAATACCTGGAGCAACAATTTCATTCACGGTCAATCGAATTGGCCCTAGGCACATATGTTGATCTTTGGATTGACCGCCTTTTCCATAAATTTTATCAACATCCATCTATTTTTGCAATAATAATGCTTAATTTTCGAAAACTTATTTTTCCGCGTTCGGCTTTTTTTACAGTTAACAAATTAGTGAAATATGGTTTTAGATACCTTAACTAAATTATAGGTAATTTAATTGCCTAAATGCCGCCAACATAGAATAACTATTTTTCCGATATGTCGTCTAGATTTTCATGGGTAGTAAAAAAAGTGAAAAAACACGTAATTTTGCAACTTATTTACTTATTTGTAATTTGTCAACTTAACGTCACTTCTTTCGAGTTACTTTTTTGATATTATCATACCCTTGTCCTCCATAAAATGCAATAAATAAATACCTACTAATATTTTTTAGTAAATATTCAGGTTTTGTGATATAATTCCACTGGAGGAAAGAGTAATTATTTAAGCCTTTTCCTGATCGGTACAATATATGTCTGTTTTGTGTTAATAACAGCAACAACAAACAATTTAAATTATAAAAAAAAACTCAATCTTGACAGAAACACGCGTAATAGACAAATACGTAGGTATTGCCTAATGGCTAATAAATGGTAATGGTAGTAGCATTTAGACCGCATGCGTGAATTCAGTTGTTCCCGCAGATGCTTCGCCCGATTTTTTTGCTATTGCTCGTAAAAAGCACTGAGTTTATTTGTAAACAGCATAATATGACTTAATAGTTGCGGGGATTAATTTACTGTTTTCAACTGATTTTTTATTCACACCAATACAATGGTAAGTTCAATTTTGTGTAAACAGACTTCATTAATTTATGAGTTCGTTTATTATTATTCTTATTATTCTTTATTATTATTATTAATATTGTTGTTATTTTTAGTGTTACTGCTATTATTATTATTCTAATCGTTTAAATATTTATTGTCATAAAAAATATATAATATATTTTGTTAAAAATAACGTATTTTTATTTACATCAAAGTTTCATTGTTTATTAATAGTTGACATCTAAATTAATTGAAAAGTATTAGCTATTTATGCGCCAAGCACAATTACGTTTATTATTTTTAATATTAGTTTTATAGTTAGAGAGATATATGATGAGTGAATTTAGATTTGGTCTACATAATTGTAATACACAATTATTATTATAAAGTGGTATAATATAAACAAAATTGTTTCTTTTTTAAGAAAATCATCTTTACCTTTTACGTTTATAGTGTATACATTATTAATAAATTTTATATTTTCATTTGCAATTTAGGTATATGTTTGATTCATTCCCGAAAACATTAGTTATTTTGTCTGAAAGATTTTGTATATAAAACACAGAATCAAAATGAAGATTGTTTACTGTTCCATCATTATTTCATTATTATCATGATTAAAATATGAAATATAAAAAATCGGGTCATTGCGCGCGTTTAAAAACCATGTTTGATGCGGCCTTCGGAATCACCCCGTATACTTCATACTATTTTAAAAATGTCCCCCTTAAGGCGCCTAAAAATTATTCTCTATCTGTATGGAATAGGAATAATATTATCACTATTGGCCCGCCCTGTATGAATATTTCTAGTAATGGAAAAAAAACTTTAAATATGCAGGTATTGAATGTTGCGAACAATAATTAAAAAAGTAAATAGTTTTTATATAATATTTTATTTAAAACAAATAATTCAATATTCTTATTTAACTAACTACGAAATGTTAACATATCATTAATAAAATAATATATTTTAAAATATCAAATGCAACTGTTATCGGATTAATTATTATTCACCCTATTGAATACAACAGTTTTTGGTGCCACGGTGTACATTTCCAAACAACACTCCTAGTCCGAAACATATCTAATTATTTGTGGTGGGGCGCGAGAGAACGAGAGCGACCCAACTAGTGGGGACTTTAAGATGCCCATCACTGTACAACCATGATGAGGAAGATTTGTTATTTTTTTAATTCGGATCCTTTTATGACTAAAGGAAAATGAATTTTGACCTGACGATTGACGATATAAATTATTCTTACTTCCTGAGAATTTGTTTTTAAATCGAATAAATAGATAATTTGATAGTGACGTGAACGACGTTTAATTTATTCATTGTTATCAATTGCTCATCAAAAATTCATATAGCTTCGATTCACCTTTGAGTAAGTCTTGCACATAGTAAGTATGTCAAGGTATCAGTAGTATTAGTATTCAGTAGAGGGGGCTTAAAAATTAGCAAAATACACTTCTGCCTTACCAGCAATGCTAGGTCGCGAAAGAAATAGGCATGACGGGAAGTGACAATCAAAATCTGAAATTGGCGTTGGGTTATACAATTTTAATTCATACTTCCAAACCTCATTAAATAATCCAATGTTTTTAATGACGTAACTTAAGCATAAACTTATCTGTTTGTTTGCCACTTGGGCGCTATTATGAGTGCGATCTAAAATTAAAACACACTTACATTAATCAATTAACATCGCTTGACCGTCCGTTATTGTCGTTAATAACTGTCCGGTTCATGTTTACAACAACAAAAAAAACGAATCATACACAACTAAATTGTTGATCGCGAACATAGAGGTCGTATATATAAAGAGAAGGCCACAATCGCAGATATAAATCAAAATTGAAATTGTGCGCGCCTTAGGACGATAAATTCGCTTTTAAGACCGGCGCTAGTGCCCGCTCTGTTAGTTTTTGAACAATTTTCAGGAGTGGGGTCGCTCGCGGAACGGTGCAATTTTGTTGCAAATCTTCTATCTGTGAGCTTTTCACCCTTATTGACAATTCGGAGTCGTTGCCGTTGGACGCGATTTTTGTTGAAAGTTGGAGTAAGTTGCTTCTTTTAGAATTTGCTTCATTAATTTGATGAATTTATAATTGGAATATAAACTATGGAAAACTGTACAAATGTTGGAAAGTATTTCGAAGTTTAAATCCTAAATTTCAATAAAAAACAGTAACTAACTCCAAAACAATGTTTGTAAAATGATTCTCTTGTGATAGGATGATTTATTAGAATGTAGGCTATCTTGAAATAAAAGTTCATGGACTTGCAGAGGGTTTCTAATTTTAAGAAGACTTTGGTGAAACAAATAGGAGATAAAATACTTAGACAACTTGGAATACTTAATATTAATTTTAGGACCTATCGCTATGTATGAGAATAGTCACAAAATACATGAAAATTCCTCTGGTCGGCTTTGGAGTCCTTCAGAAATATCAGAACAACTATAAAATATATCAAAATACATAGGGAGGTCCTTGGAAGACATTAGAATGTATTGAAACTACTTTGGAATGCAACAAAATATGCCAAAACTCGCCAAAAGGATTAGTCAAATCGTTGATTTTATAAATTTAGTTTTACCTAACCAGCGCAGGGTATTTATGTATTTTTTTTATTTTTAATGCGGTAGAAGTAAAATTCAAATAAACGGAGTAACTGAAAATGCAACAAATGAAACGGCAAAATGCATCAAACTAGTATTAAAAGCCTCGAAATATCTTAAAAACCATTAAATACGGGGAAATATTTCGAAAAGTTCAAAATATTTAAATAATTCAAAATGCTTATTAGGCATATTGAAATACCCCAAAACCTTTCAAGAAACTTCGAAATACGTCAAAATGCCCCAAGAAACTCGAAATACATTTTAAAAGGCCAAAATACCTGGAAATGGATTTGAAATTTTGATTTACAAATAGCCAGGGCTGAATTTCAAATAGACATTTTCAACACAGAATTGGCTTTACCTATCTGGGGACATTCTGTACCTATATCAGGAATCCATAGTCATAAATCGACTGCGAAATATTCTTAGCAAAGCTTAGGTAGCCGCACTTCTAGGAATTCACAGAAATGACGTCTGCTTTTGCCCTTTCCAGGCGACTAGCAAAATATATTAGATGAAGGATATAAGATAACTTTGTTATTCCTTGACATAAAATATTAGACCTTGTGAAGTAAAATAAACATTAATATTTTCTTCAGATAAGATTAATAAATCTACTAAATTTTTTCGATTTTATTGCCATACTTATTTTATTTTCTTCATTTCTGAATCTGAGTACTTTCGATACTTATCAGTGATACTTAACAGAAAACAATTGCTAGCAAGGAATTAATGTATGTATTATCTAAGAGATTTTTCTAGATGAAAAAGTAATCGATTAATTAAAAATTGTAGTAAAATACAAAACGCAATTGCTAACATAACGATTGGGGTATCAAGAAAAAGTTTGGGACGCACTGATATAATTCAGCACTTCCAAAACTTTTTTAAATAGCGTTTTTATGAGAGTCAGTACATCCCTCCAGGAGCGAGATTTAACTCGTGGCGTTTTTCGTTTAATATAGACGTCGCATCCCGTAAGACTCCGATTAAACCCCCAATATCCCTAATAAATGCATGAGTTCGGGTCTGTTAATTCCGCGCTCCGATTGCCGCCTCGGAATCATGATAAATTAAGTTCCTCACGGTGTTACCGAGTAGTTTTATTTAAATTTGATTCCCGACAGCAGCGCAAGCCGGGTAGCATCCTGCTAGTCTGCTTAATATTTCATCGCATTAGAAAACATAGCAGGATCCGCTGATGGATTCCTTTTTATTAATATGAGCCTTTTGCATTTTATATTTTAGCGGGAGTCTGAAGAGATCTCAGTCAAAGGCGCGCTGTCGGTTCTTACATCCATATCAAAAAGCTGCATGCCGCAGATTAAAAGTCACTAGTGGATGATCGAAGAATTTCCGGGATAATTGCCAAGTCAGTTCTTGACGTTTTGAGACATATCGTTCATTCTTCGTCAGAATATGCTATGAATTTACAAATAGGGCTTAGAACTACCAGTGACTTCAAACCACGCACGGAAACACCACTATTCAGTAAACACAGCAATGTTAATACCGGCTAGGGGACTTCAGCTCCAGTTTCAAGGTTTCTTCTGAAGGGGAGAGCGATATGTATCTCGAAACGTCAAGTGTTGCTGTAACTAAAATATCAAGTCTAAACCGATGATGTGACAATCAATTCAGGCATTGTTCAACCTTTGACAACTTCTAACCAATCCACAAATGGATATTTTAAGTCTCATGATTTACAGTTTATGTGTAAGTGGTAATCTGTGGCAAGTCTCTACGCAGATATATTTCGACCTTAGTTTTCCTGAAAGTAACAATGTAGATATTAGACTATTTTTTATAAACCAATTTTCTCTTACACAGTCTACGCAGACATATGCCCCAGGTCATGATATAAGTATTTATTAAATTGTCAACAAGTATTTTACTCTATTTACAGTTCGCTCATATTTTCTTGCAGCTTTAAGTAACAAGCTTGTCAAGGCCGTAGCGTCAATTTGCGGCCAGCAACCGTTTTTTATACAGAGTGAGACCACCCAATGTTAAATACCGTAGTCTGTTTCTAGAAAACCAGCAATTCTTGTTTGTAATCACGATAGGTTTTATAGAAATTTAACAGCGTTCTAGAACCATCCCTTGTCTGTTTGGAATGAAAGGAAATTGCTTCGCTTTTCATTTTTATTTTATCTTTTACACTTGCAATTCATTCTACGTAGCTATACATAAGATTTACATGCATTAAATAACAATGATAGTGTACAGTTAAGCAAAGCACGTGTCGATTTCGTTCGTTATGTTCCCGGATAACGGTTTTCTTCAACCCGCCAAAACCGTGTCGCCCTGTATACGGGTTAAGCTGTTGATTCTGTTATTAATTCTCTTTCATCGCTAACTGGGAAATGTCTGATCAAGTCGGTCGCTGAGCAAAGAATCCGACCAGCGGCCCCAAAAAGTGTCTAGAATTTTCTAGGCGTGCGAGTCGTTACCGTGTTTGAATAGTTGTTTACTTGTTTTTTAATACGCGCCTACTAATTGAGTAATTCGTGATATTTCATGCAGAGGCGAACTAGCAAATGTTACGCAAAAGGATATATGGTGTAATAGCTGTTTTACATTGACAATTTATTGATCAATTAATTCATGAAGTCGCTTCATCAAGAAATTGGACAAGTGTAATGCACCAAATCTGCTGTCAAATAACTTCATGAATTTATTCATGAAGTTCTTGACGAATTAGAGCATGTTCTAATTTTCGTCAATTCTTCGTGAAGTTCGGAAGTACCAAACCAACAGATTTCCACCCTCAGATCAGTAATGAGGTTATGTTATTGGAATATGTAAATAATTGTGTGGCGTCGTACTAGTTTTGCATTGTATTTACTGATTTGTTACTTACAAACACTAATATTTATATAATATGTGTCAAAACGGTACCGCTGTTGTATCACTACAATTATGAGTGGAAAGGTGACATTTTTGAAATTTATTTGCTGCTTTGATTCGTTGGTAGAACTGATCCATGCGTCAAAAAACTTGACAAAGTCTATAGCAGTGTAATACCACACTGTTTACCAATAAATTCGTGAATTAATTCATGAAGAACTTCGTCAATTTATTCATCAATAAATTGTCAATGTAAAACAGCTATTACATTTGTCTGCGATATACGAGAAGCTGTATTTTAATGGAAAAAAATAAATGTAAATTTTGTACTTAGGTTAATATTTAAAAGCTGTTCGTGGGTTCTCCAGAGAAGGAAATTCCTTGCTCTTTTATTTTTGTTCTATTTTTAAACTAAATCTGGACAATGCGGAATCCTGTTTTAATTTTTCCAGCACCAATTTAGTTCAAAGTATGTAAAAGTTATGTTAAAAATAAAGAAAATTATAAAATAGAATTTAAACAAATATGTAGATATACTGTTCTTTTCATGTTTTAAGAACAATGCCATATTTATTTTAGTTTCTTCTTAAAAAATAAATTATTTTGAATTATTTTAAATCCGTTGAATAAAACGTATTTATCTATAAAAAAATAAATATAATTAAAAAAAAACTAAATCATAAATTCAGGAATACGTTGCGTAGCATCAGTTTAGTTATTAGGGTACACTGCTACTAGAAACCTCATTATAATTGACGATTGTTGTAGTTATTATACTTAGCATTTCATGCAAAAGTATATTTGAGGATTATGACACACAGGAAGAGAATATAATTTTAGAATTACAGTAACGCTTTTTACTTTCGTAATATACAAATTATTTATGAGTAATGTCGCTCCTTCTGAATGAATTCGATATAAAACGAAAATAAGCTGCGGTAGTGGGCGTCCAAATCCGTTTATTTCACATCTCGAGACCGCTACGTCACACTGGATATTTTCGTGGCGGCCCAGAATAGACCTTCAGCGGTACCCGCCGCTTAAGAATCCACGATCTCGGCTCCACCACCGCATAGTAAAACCTCCTAGTTCCCTGACCTCTAAACCGGCAACAGTCGCGCCGCGACCCAACTTTTGGGAGCCGCTGATGTTGCTGAGCAGGTATCTATAAAGGTGAAGGCCTATCGTGTGACGTCGGGCGCGCGGCGAAGAGAGAGTGGCGAGCCCACAAACGTCGCCACGCCATTGGCCGAAACGGTATCGTACGATTCCAGAACCGGGAGGTGGGGACAATTAAAATCACACATCTGCTTAACTGTGGTAATGGGAAATGATGGTTAGGCGAGGTGCGTGACGTAAGCGATGCGCTCTTTTTCTACATTCATAGCCGACGCGCTGGGTTTCAGCCCCAACCTTGAGCCCTGAGGGGCGCATTCTGCGCGAATTCGCACGGTGGATGTGTGTGCATTCCCGTGGTCTATAGTCGTCCTTGTCTCGCCCGTTTGGCCTATATATATTTTTCCGCGACCGGTCGGCGTATGAAAGTACCGCGGCGTGCTAAAAATAGCATCCGGCGAGATAGTAATTGTAGTTGTACGAGTATATTTTTAAATTCGAGTCGGCGGCGGATGAAATTCTACCTGCTAGTCGCTTGATCGCTCTTGGGCTGTAATTTTGGTGGAGCATTTTAACACTTTAATTTTAATGAATGAGCTCTTCCCCGGAAGCCGAATAATGTCGGTTTTAATGGCTTAATGTCCAGATAAAGACAGCGTTCACTTTAAGGAACCCACGCGGAGCACGGGCACATTCATTGCGCGGGCAGACAATTTAAGGGCGAAATTATATTAAAATATATTCCACTGTTGCGTTGTTATTTCAATCAGTGCCTGTGGAAGGGCACCTTGGGTATATGAACATAAATATAGACATTAAGTCGATTACACATCACGTCGTACGCCAAAATCGTCATCGTTACAAAACCAGATTCGATATGACTAATAGATAATCTTATTCGTTCGATTTAATTAACAGTTTATGGCAAAAAAGCACGATATATTGTTTGAAGTTATTTATTTGCGGTTTAATTTTTTCTGTTTATGTATTTGGCCACCTATGGAATAATTTTGATGAAAATATTCCACCACAAGTAAAGAAGTTTGGGGCAGTGATTCATTGCCCCGAACCTGTTAATCTCTTTACTAAACCATGAAAAAAATAAAAAGTATCCAAAAGGATCCATCAAGAATTGTTTTTATGAAACTGCTTTTTCTTCGTTTTAGTAAACGTTTAGAAAATCAGTTTTCGTTTTCAAAGCTACGATACAAATGACGTTCGTTCTTTTTTAATAGGTTTAAAAAATGCTTATTCAAATATTTTTAATGAATTCCAGTAGATGATATGACCGTTTCCCCAAGCCTGCCTGTTCTCAACAGTTTTATTTCTCATATTCCGTTTTTTTATGTAATCTTTTGTTATTCAGTTGGGCGGTATTTCCAACGTAATGTTTATGGTACTCACAAGATTTCCGATAGATGCAATAATTTTAAACATTTGAACACGTTTTTGACAAAAAGGTTCATAAAGTATTAATCTGAAAAAAGGTTCTAATGTTAAATCTTCAGTTCATATAGAAAAAGTTGCAGCCTTTCAAAAATCATTAAAAAATTTGAACATTTTTCTACTCCCTTAATTTTGTTGCTGAATGTATGTGGAATTTTTATTGTAAAGGGCGTCACTTTCACTTAAAATCCCAGAAATTCGTTGTCGCTGATTATTTTGAAAATTCGATCGCTAGAAATTTAATGCCGAGTTTAGTTAACTTCAAACCTTCATAAGTCGGTTTTCTTAAATGGAACACCCTGTATGTTTTTCTATATTCTAATACACAATTTTATTCTCTTCAAGTTTTTAAGTTATCTACTATTTTTTGTGTATCACCTAAAATCATGTAATTTCTTGCGAGGATAGCTGTGGAATTTTTAGCAAAACTTCAAAACAAACAAACTGTCAATTTGTTGTTAGTCTCTTACACTGACAGTTTAATTTAGTGTAAGCAGAACACGTACAGTTTTTAATGAGAAATATACAAATTTGCCACCAATGAGCAGAAAAAATTTTAGCAAATCAACTAGAATATGGTCGAATTTGTGCAGAAATAATTTTACCAAAACCATTAACTTCAAATGAAGATAATGTAATAAATGTGCTAGCCTATTTTAATGTTCATCCAGAATCCTCAACTCGTTCCGCAGGGTATGATTTAGGCATTTCACGAGCGTCCATTCACAGGATGCTAAGAACTAATCATGCATCCATACTTTAAGCTTACTTTGTGATCATCTGAAAATCCTCATGTTATCCGGGAAAGAAACTTTCAAATAAGTTTAGTGTAAATGTTTTTTGTCTAATTAAAGATAACCAAATTTCTTACCATATCTACGAAGAAAATTTAAATGCCGACAGATATCTCAATATTTTGCAAACGGTTGTGGCAGATTTTGTAGATGATATACCTTCAGATCAACTAAGGAAGTGTTGGTATTAATTAGACGGGGCTCCACCTCACTGTCACAATCAAATCGATCAACAGCTGACTGAAATGTTTGAAGATAGATGGATGAGACGCCTAGGACCGTGGAATTGTCCAGTGAGGTCTCCCGACCTCACTCCATTAGATTTTTATGTTTGGAGAGTAATAAAGCAAACAGTTTATTCTACACCCGTTGCTTCAAAAGAGCGTTCCATGAATTGCCTCCAGCTGAAATCCAGTCTTGCTCCAGTTTTGCTGAAAATTCCACAGCTATCCTCGCAAGAAATTACATGATTACACAAAAAATAGTAGATGACTTAAAAACTAGAAGAGATAGGTATAGGGAACCCTGATACCGTTGGAAAGAGAATAAAATTGTATATCAGAATATAGAAAAACATAAGTGTTCCAGTTAAAGAAAACGACTTATGAAGGTTTGAAGTTAACTAAACTCGGCATTAAATTTCTAGCACCCTGTATGCAATTAAGCCACCTAGAAAGTATGGATGGGAAGCTTAGGGGTCTAGCTATCCCCCCTATAAATATTGTTGCTTTATCTTTCTTACTATAAAATAAACATGGTTTGAAGCTAGTCACTGTTTCTCTCCATTTTTTTGAAAAAAATTAAATATCTCGAAAACGGTTAATTTTAGGAATAGGGAAACTTCATAAAAGTCGACCTAAAATAACGCGTAGAATCCAAAATTGCAATAATATATAGGGTGTTCCACTTAAAATAAGCAAGTTGGTGGCGACATCCGGTATAACCGGAAGTGGTACGTGGATGCCATTATTTTAGTTGAGAAGGGCATGCCCGAAAACCCGGTATCCCAAAATTTCAAAATTCAAATCGAAGTAGTCTCGGAAATAATTCTAATTATTAACCGTGAGACACCCTGTATATATTTGTCAATTTGTTGATTAGAATTAAAATTTGGTAAATAATAATAAATGTCATGCTATATCTGTAACTACGAAAACATACAAAATTAAAGCTGTTTAAAAAAGAGTTCGTAGTTTTGAAAACAAAATGATAGATAAGGTGGAAAGCTCATTGGAAAATTTTAAGTGTTATAAAAGCAAACAACTTGTGTACAGGAATTTGTGCAATATAATTCCTTATTATTGCGTTGTGAGATATAGCTGGATATATTTATAATCTTATTTACAAAACTAAACGAGCCCCCATCTAAGTATTTTGAATGATACTCTATTACGCCGTCCTTCGTCAGGTAGCAGATAAATATTTATATTTTTAGCGATTTGTGCAATGTAAATATTTGGAGGACGTATTTCACATGTTGAATAAGGAGTGTGCAAGCTCTTAAGGTACTTTGTGGTGGGTATGATTATGAAACTTCCTTACTAGTAGTCGTCTGAAATACAGGGCCATTTATACCGGGAAGAGGAATTTTACAAAAAGTATCTATTAATACTTGTTTAATCGACGTAAGAGATACAGAAAGAAAACATATTTTACATAGTAGGCGATAGTTATTCATTGTGCTTGTCGCTTTTAATTGTTTACTGCAAAAAGGTACAAATTTAATAACGCAATTCAGCAAAGAAGACTACACAGATATTATTTCTGTCTAAGGCTTTTGTAATTGTAATGCTTTAGAACCATCTCAGCTATTTGCTAGATATTGGTAGTGTAACACTATAAAGGTCGAAGCCGGAATCTTAATTTTTCGTCTCCCGATATAAATCGCCTTACGTTCTGCTTCTGTAGAGACCGAAGGCCTCGGGGACATTTCAATGGGAATAATTCGCGTCCGTCAAAACTTTTACGGCGGGATAATAATCCCGCCGTAGCTCGTGCTGATAAAAGGATAAGGTAGTTCTAATCCGTGTGATTATTGCAGTCGCCGCCCACCACGTATCTCCGTTTCCCGAAGGCCAATAATACATCTTCCACGCGCGTTTTCATCCCCCGCGCTAATGGACACATGCTTTTGCCACCACGTCGCATTGTGCTCAGGTTATTAGATTGATTTACACGGGCCCCTTTGTGCGGCCCAACAAATAATAGAAACGAACCGTATTTTTCACGAAACATAACACACTTTTCCGGGCGGCGGAAAAATCGCGTGCGTTGCTCCCCCACCCGGGACGTTCTTATTTTTAACTTACGGGATACTTTTAAACCGCCGACATGTGCACTCTGTTACGGGGGGAAATTGCGTTTCCCGGAGGGCAAAAATAGTCGGGAAATTTAATTTCGTTGCAAACTAGAGAGATGAACTTTGTTCTCGCCGCGGGCCAAGCTCCTTTGGCACCGATGTAAACAGGGGCTTGTTGAGGCGCGATTTTGGCTGCTCGTCGTCTACACTGAGAGAAATGTCGATTCGTAAATGAGTTAGAGAGGCGGTATTTCGAATATCACTGAACAGAGATTCGAATAGAATCCAATTCCCCATTTTCAATATTGGTTGGAGATTTTTTAGCGAATTGCAATATGAAATTATAATAAATCATGTTTCATTACTTTTATTTTGAAAAAAAAAAATATTTTGATAAAAATATGACTAGTTTAAATAAAAGTATTACTCTCGATTTATTCAGATGTAAGATTATTTTTTCGATGGAGTAGTAATCTAGATGCAGTGATAAAGCCACCACAAATTACATTTTTATCCGATTGTGCCAATGTCTTCTTTAACCCTCTTGTAATTAATTATTATTAATTAACAAATCATATCGAAACTTCACTTTAAGTTTTTAAGCACTTCAAAACTTCTGCCACTCAACGCCTCCTTGCATAATCAGAAGTGGGATGTATTAATCAATTATTAACATCGCGATAAGCCTCACCTACATTTTTTTCAAAATTAAATTCGAATTGTGTTTATTATCCAATATATTCCTTATCATCTCGCAAATGTGATATAATAAATTGCCAAAGCGTTACCTGGGATTTTATTTTTATCTGCATCGTTTACCTCGCCGACATTACAGAATGTTATATTACGTAACGTTAATGAAACAAATAACCGCTTATCTATCAGTATCACTAATATATATTTTTTTTATAACGTCGCAAGGTCAATACTAAAACTTGACTTGTACGATTGTTTTCAAATGATTAGTTTCACATTAATAAAGATTTTACATCGTAATGTGCATTTACAGCTAACGTATCAGAATCCATAAACATCTCGAATTAGTAATGAGGCTATTTTAAAGTCAAATTATTTGGCATTGTATCTGTACAAAACACTGAAATGCGATTAGTGTTACTATTTCTCTCTTCACGTCAAAGAGTAAGTTTTTAATTGACACATGCAATGTGAAATATACTAGTTGCTAATATAAATGAACATTTTAATCGAAAAGTAATTAAAATATTACGACTTCTTTTGAGAGTATTTGTTTTCCAGCGAAAACTTCTCGCAGGTAGATTTTTGTTTATCTCTCAATCGACATATTGATTTAGTGTGTAAAAAAAGAATTGTTTTTTTCCACATACATATATGATTATTTACCAAGCCGGTGGGGAATTGGCAGTGATCACTTTTCGAGGTAAACAAGTGCTTATAATTACAATCTAGATATTTTGCGTAGGTAGGTATGCGAATTTCGCCTTCTTATGACCAGTATTTTATCTGGTTAGGAAATTAAGAAATATGCGACACAAAGATCTAGAGTGTTGTGCTTGCAAGTTGAATTGCTTATAATTAAAGATTAAAGGAAATGTTATGTAATTTTATTCAAACAAAAAGTGACACAACTGTTGCTTCTTATAACTGCACTGTAAGTATTTGCATAACAGTGTGAAACAATAAGGAGCAGTGTCTATTTTTCTATACTAAAAGCTTCACATGAAACTTACCGTAAAATTTATAAGTATAGTACATAATAATAAGTACCAATAAAGGTTAACAAAATAATAATTTCTTATGTCTACCTCTGATATGAAACTTCGCATCGATCAATTTATTCGACACGTATGTAGCGGCACTCTAATGCCTGCCTTGTCAGCCTGGTGTGCCGGTGAACAATTCAGGTTTTTTGCTGAGGGACAACCACTGTAACACGTATTGTCGCTTAGTAGCGTAATACAGATTACTACTGTTTATTTGATTGTCGTCACAAAGTTTCCGATAATATACACAACAGTGAAATTATCGTAAAACAATTGTTGCGCATAATTATGAGTTTACATACAATAAACATTGAAAACGAAACAAAAACTCACTAAAAACTTTATTCAAATTTGTTAAATAAGTAAGTACTAAAGGAATTAAAGATAGCTATTTTTTAGTACATTCACTGAGCAAAGGACTGGCACTCTAATAAACATTAAAGTTCCTGTTCACATATGGGTACTTCTATTTTGAATATTTTATACTTTATATAGTCTGAACAAAGTATATCTAACAAATTATAAAAGTTCCTTAAAAAATAACTTACCACTTCAACTTTCGGAATATAAAAAAACAAAGAAGTAAGTTGGGGAATATCCAATTAATGTACTGTAAACATTATTAATCGTTCAATATTTTAAGAATCAAGTGGGTGTGTCCAACCTTAATGGATGAAAATCATAATGTCCCACGGTTTAGTATTTATAAGAAATTTATTACCGGCAGCAAAGCGAAGAAGACAATTATAACACTTTTTTTAGAAAAAGAAAAAAGACTAAAACTTTGTCAATAAAATGTTCATTATTTATTTCCACGGTAAATTTGATCCCTAATAGAAGTCAATTAGAATTGTTTGGAAATTATTCACGTGTCTATAATGTGACTTTGATTGATTCCTCATGATTTATTAAAAATCTGGAGTGCTTGGGAATTTCAGAAGCGATCTAAAAATAACAGAAAAAATGGGTATATATTAATCTAAGATTCATTATGCTTTGTTTTAAGACACTACAGAATAATAATATATCATCCCTTTCCAGCACGAATAGTTGGCGTTCTTCGAGTTAGAATTAGTGGTATACTTTAGGAAAACAAATTGCAGTAAACGTGTTTACTATAGGTTATTTTTGTTCCACCCTTAACAGGCTGAGTGCTGAAATCTCATTTTGTCTTTATCTCGCGGCGTATTATTAAAATCATGTTTTACTTATAGCGGCGTCATATTGATATATGAGTTTTTTAATAAACACCACCCCGACGATGATATATTCGAATGTTATTACTGTCTCCGTATTTTCAGAATTTTATTGTAGTGACAGTTCCTCCCTTTGCCGGCATTTTTTATATATTTTTTATTGTGTAATACTGTTCGGCTTCCCTACACAACCCCTATACGGTTGAGGAAGATATGTTTACAATAGTTCGTACATTCGAAAAGTACGTAAATTTTGAAGAGGATCTATTGATATATGCGGGGAATGCAAATTGCGCTCGACCATATTTTATCGGCACGTATAGAAAGTTTGAAGTAAAATGAGTATTACACAGTAGTTTTCGCATTCTCACAACAAAAGTTACTGTTTAACTATGCCGTATGTTCTGTGATCTGCTTCATGCATTTAAAATCAATACAATAGTCGAAGAACAAAAGCGTTGGAGTTTATTTTTATACGTACTAATAATCATTTCTTTCAATGTTCACTGTTTCAATTAATACTGTCATCGATAATCAGTACTTATACTATAGTGATTACTTCTCATTGATGAGGAAATTTAAGTCTGACATTGCCCCTACTTATTTATATTGTTGGAATGAACATTATTTCTGGCTATTTATATTTGCTTAGTCTGGTATATTGACATTTCCACATTCGAGGGACTATAGTTTTAACCCCTAAATAATTATTACTCCCGGGGTAATCAGTAATGAGGTTGAATCACGAACAGTTTAAACGCAAACAGCAGAAACGAATAAACCCAATTTGCCGGATCCTACAAAACGTATAGAACTTTTAAGATGCCCCGAGTACGTTACTATGTTTTGCAATAATATGGTTCATTTAATGTCGGAAACGCTAAATGAAGCGTATGAATTGTATAAACACTGTTGTTGATATGTACACAGCTGTGCACGATCGCAAAAATAACGCTATTTAACAAATTGTTTTTCCCGAATAATAAATAAGTAAACACATCTTTCAGTGTAGAATTTTGTATACGAAATTGTATTAATTTTCCCGTTGTAAAATCTCTGTCGGAGCATCATTATCGAATTTCGCGCAGTTCTATCATGAAATCATAAGTTCTGAAACAGAATAAAATTTATCAGGCTTTTTTTTATTTTCCACACGTGGAGAAGCGGAAAGTTACAAACCGATCGAGTGAGTGACATCAATCAATAAGAAGCCTTACACACACCCTTATATAATAAGTCCAATTAGTGAGAAAAATGATTCTACAGGCTCTATATGGACAGCTTATTGGATTTTTTCGCGCGATATGTTGACCTCCAATTAAATTGAAAAAATTCCTCAACTGCGACTAATTAGACCGAGCAAAGCCTGAACAAGCTTTTGTTCATTATACGCGTAGTTGGATATACATGGTGGCCAAAGAGAAAAAAATGGATAAAATACTCTATAGCTTTGGTTTAGGTATGATCTGGAAGTTACTAGTATTTTGTTATTTTCAAGCGAACACTTCTCTGAGCGTAACTTAATCGCCCCGGTGGTAAAATTTGCATTAGCATGTAATTACAGCCGGGAACAGACGTGTAGTTTTAATTTGATGTAAGTGAAAAAAAGTTGAGCTATGGAAGTGATATTTAAATTGTAATTTTCAACTTCATTAAAGCTTTTAAAATATTTCTGGCGAAACTTTCGACGGCGGAGTCTTGCCCAAAGTAAGATATAATATCTCCGGACGGAATCTCGGCGTTTAATAATGTTCCAAAGTATGGGAAAATGCCCCAAGAATTTTGTTAGTATTATAAGTATGCCGATAAAATGGGGAAAATTATTTCTTTGGTACCTACTTTAGTGACTTTGTTCTTAATTGTGTATGGCTGGAACGTTTGCTCATATTACCACGAAAACTCTTTTGTTTTACTTTTTTTACCTATAGTTCACTTCATTAAACTAAGATATATCTAAAGTACGACTGAGCAGAAGCATTTGCAGTCATCACTGAACATGTCGACAGTAAAGAACGGCAAAACGTTGGGAAACATTGGATGCGACCAGTTGTAGAGGATCACATTGCCTGAGAAACGATTGCTGCCTTAGATCCAATAAGAACCGATACAAACATCAGGGACTTAGCCCGAGAACAACAACGGCAGGTCAAAGGCTATAACTGACTGCGACCAGGTACACAGCACCTTAGATATTAGCTCGGGTCGTAAAAGCCTTTAAACCACTAAGACTTGCTGAATTCTTTTCATTTTTCACTGTTTTTAATTATATTTCAAATAATAATAAAACGGACAAACTATGAAAATATTTTGCCCTGCCTACAATTCATGTAAAATTAGATGTTTTTTTGTTTACGTTCCCCAAAAATATTTTAGACTCATGTACCTACGCACGTGTGTTGGGAGAGTCTTTGAAAAAAAACTTTTTTGCGTCATGAGGTGTTTTCTACAGAGAAAATATTTGCACGGGTAGGGCAAAGTTCGAAAATCTAAATAAAAATTGCAATAATCGACACGCCCTCCTGACGTACAAACTGTTTGTACGGGAGCTTTGTCCAGTGCCAAATTTATTTTAAAACACAAATTGTGTTTTTGGCACTGATTGAATATAGCAGAAAATAGTGGAATAACGTACGTTCCAATTATCGAATTGTTCGTTTCCATTTACGGAGAATTATTTTTGTACAATTCCGTTTAAATGTGGTTTATTCGTTGACTGGAACTGCACAAATGGGATCGAGTCCATATTAAATTTGAAAAATGTTCTTTCATAAAAAAAGGGCGGTTTAATCAAGATAGTTGCTTATTTTTCAAGAAAAAGCTGTTAAACCCCATTTAGCATAAATAGGGCTTAACAGCTTAACTTACCTGCTAATATACCTGCATCGACCTGTGTTCAGGTATAGTCTTCCCGAAGTCAGTTGAACATGTATAAAAACGCCTAGCAATAATATTTAATGAATTTCATGTGTTTTCTGCTAAAGGTAAAAAATTATAATAATTTGTATCTAATGTACAGAACATTTCTATTATATGTTATTATTTCTATTATATGTCCTCAAACGATTTTATTATATTAATTGTAAATTTCGTTTTATTCCGTTTCAAAAGGTCTCCAAAATGCCATGCTGTAATAATATTAGTAAACAAAAATCCCTCTTATTTCTCCCTTTTGCTATTGTAATATGAATGATTAATAAAAGGCGCCTATAGTAAATTAAAATTACCTGAATCACACCAAATTCCACATTGCTGCACTGCACTGCTAGGCAATTTGTCAACCAATTGTCAACAACCGAGTTTTATTGTCCAGTCGCCCAGTGCGGTTGTGGTATACGCCGTTTGCCCGCGCATTCTTTCACATTTAGTTCGACCAGGCCTGTATATGGGTATGGCTAAATAAATGTGGGAACAAGTTTTTCAAATGTTTCAATGCCGAGTTGCTGCGTCAGCGACCGAACCTGGTACGTACTTGCAACCTCTTGGTTCTTCAATTGAGATCGGAAAGACTATACCTCCCGTGATAAATAGATGTTAAGGAAATCATAAAGATTGTTATACAATTCTCACTGAACGTAAGAAATCCAGTATTGAAGGTATTGAAAGAAATTATAAATTAACAATACCTAAATCAAATGAAAACCTTCTGGAAAATTGTAAATTGACGCATTACCGAAAGGATAATAAAGGAAGATGGAACACATATGACAGCAAGTCAAATCCGGCGTTACATCACCGATTATAGATGCTAGTGAACTAGAAAAATTATGTTTCACATGTTAAAACTGTTGAATATTCATCACATTACGATTACTACAAAGATTTATTATTAACATAGATCATAATTATTTCATCAAAAATTATAGTAATGTATAAAAATGTTTTTAAAAGAAACCTTTAGAAAGCCTTCATAAATGTTTACAAGCCATGTGACCGCTGAGCTTAGGCAACCCTACAATGCACGATTGGTACTGGCAACGAAAATTCCCTACGTCTTGGCGTGGTCAATATTAACGGTTCGTTTACAATGAATAATGACAAACCGTTACGTCGAAGCTCGAGATAATGCGATTGCTGATTGTTTGAATGAATCTCGTGAAAAATTACTTTTGATTTTATTGCTTTAATTTTACCGAAATTTATTTGCCAACGTGAAGAAAATAAAATTACTGTTCCAAACAATATTACTAGTCACGTGACTTGTAATCATTTATGAAGGATCTGTATTATAATGTACTGCAAATGTCATATCGAATCTTTCCATTAAATTCAAAACTTCAGTAAAATTTATACAAAGTTTGCTAAAATATATAGATTAAATAAATACATTTCATTTTATGATTTATTAGACACCCTGTATCCAAAATTAATTTTTTATTTTTTTATATTATTTGAAGTGTTTTTTTCGATTTTTAATTTAATGTCAATATTGTTGTGGTATAAATTATCTGAGTGGGTAGATATATCAAAACATCAAACTTGTTATGTTTGGTGTTATGCAATAATATCATATGTAGGTGAAAATGTATTGTTTTCTTGATATTTATTTTAAAACTTACACACGCTTATCTTCTATTATCTTACACATTTTAAATTGTTTTACTACTCGGCATAAAGTGATAGCAAATCAGAGTATGTATGATTTAATCTATTACGAGATATATTGGCGCGTCGCTTTGTTTTGAAAATTGGATACCATAATATCTTAATAATGTCTCAATAGTAACGCAGGATTTGAATTGCGCGCCATTTTCATTCCGAAGAGTTGAGAGCATTATGTAGTGTTACATTTTGTAGTAAACATGTTGCGGTTGCGAGAGTATGTAGCTGAGACTCTGCGCAAATTACATGGAATTTTTTAAATTTCATTTTATAAAAGAATTGCATCTAAAAATTGCAAACATATTTTCACAAAAAATGAACTATAATATAATAATCCTTTCTTGTTTGTGTTATTAAAATGCTTTAAAATATAATTTTCAAGAGTACTTATTTATAAAAAAAATTACACATGCACAGGACTCCCCCCCACTTGCATACCTCTACATACGTTTTGAAAATTTTGGTCCCATATACTTTTGTACCGCGCAGTCAACTAAAAAATTAGAGGGGACATTACTTTTGGGACACCTGTTATTATCGTATTGTGTGAACTAGGTACACTTTTTTTAATCTAGTGTAATACTGGCTTCAATAAAGGATGATATCAAATTCAAATTATATAATGTCGACTTTTTACATCTAATCCTGTTATTCCGTCTCGAATTGCGTAAATATTTCACGTGAGTCCTTTAACCTGTTAAATGTGGTAATTAAACACATTTGATTAGAGCGGTACGATAGTCCACCGGTTGTTGTAAATATAGGAAAAGTAGGTGTGTACATATCCTTGAGAAGCCGATTTTCTTAAAAAATGTAAATAAGTTAATAATTTGTTGCGTATACGCACGGTTTTAAGACAAATGCCATTAACATGCAAATTAGGATTAGTTACCGGATACCAATCTTAAATGTCAATTAAATTTTTGTCGGTAAATAGATTTTTTTACAAATTCAAAGTGTGTAAAAGTACTTAGAATGTATCTGGTGCAAATAAATGGCTATTAAAGACTGTTAAAAGGAAACTGCACTAAAAATACAAAGTGTGCATATTTATGCAGATACTAATGCGATGATTACGAAATTTCGTCTTCCTAAAAATAAATTTGGCCGAGACGAGCGGAAAAACAACACCAGTGTGTGCACCAAAATATCCTATTTTATTTCTGATGCTCTTGACATAATAAACAATTTTGGATAATTTGATTACGCTGAGAAAAGTTTTGTTTACAAGCTAAATTTCACCTCAAAACACATGGAACCGGTCATGTTTATGTAAAACTTTCTCATGGATAATTTCATTTATACCGGGTGCATCAAAAAAATACCGCAAGCTGTAACTTCGCCGTTCCTTGTCCGATTTTAGAAAACAAAAGAATAACGTTAATGGCTCCAAAAGAATTACAAAGTGACACAAACTATTACCTGTTTTTCAAGGCCTACTTTAAAGGTGGGCGATTGTCAATTGTTTTTTTAAATGAAACGAGATATACAGGGTGTTTAGAGATTCGCGGATACAGAGAGTGGGAGGTTAATGTACAGCAAAAACTAATAGAAAACCTTATTACACTTTTTCGATCAGACAAGATACAAGAACGCATTTTTCTATTGGTACATGAAATAACACCTGAGAATAATGCTCTTCAGCAGTTCAGCAAGTGCAAGCAAGTGCAGAAGAATGTTTAGCAGCAGGTGGTGGACATTTCGAACAGTTTTTATGGTTAAAATTCATTCCTACATGTGATTAAAATTTGCTTTTCATTTGTTTAAAATATCTTTGACATCACGATAACTGGAAAAGCTGATCGAAAAAGTGTAATAAGGTTTTATATTCAGTTTTTGCTGAAGAAAAATAAAATATAGTAAATGCCAGTACGTAGCATTAACACTAATCTTTTGTTTTCTATAATTGTTCAAAAAGGGCGGGACCATAGCATGGTTTTTACCCAACACCCAGTACATTGAGAAAAATTACACATACACTGAACAGATGGACTGAAAATCCTTTATATGTATGTAAAATCATCTCATTTCCTTTACTTACAAAAAATGGTATTTCATTTACTAAAGCTTTTGCTACAGTAAGATGATTTTTTAACATTGCTATTTGACTTGACTATCTATTATTTGACATGATTTCAAGCAATTTGAAAAAAATTTATTCAAAGACATTCGAAAAGTATTAAGGAAAAGTTCCTTTGTATCCGTATGCCAATTTTCAATTCACAGATAAAATTTTCATTTTCTTTTTACCATTGTTAATAAGGTTTGAAGTAAATCGTGATGGCATATACGAAAGTTAATTAAATTTTATGTCACGTCAAATTAATTTGTGAATCCTTATTAAATATATATATTTTTAAATTTGTATATTTTATATGATATACAGGAAATGTTCTCGAAATGGAAAATTGTCCAGGATGTCAAAAAATGTTAAAAATGTTAATTGGAGAATGAAATTTGTGTCAGCTTTCTCCATTTTAATAAGAAACATTTTGTTATCTTCGCAATTTGTACTGAAATCTTATTTCAATACTAATTATACTGAATTGTTAGAAAGCGTGTATTTCGATTTTTTATTTTTTTTTGTATTTTTATTCATATCGCTTTTGTTAGTGTTAAATATTTTTTTAAATGTTTCGACATCTTTAAGATTCTGACATTTTCCACACGAGAGTCGCCGCTTTTGGTGTCTTACCTGTTATAAAAAGAGCTGAAAGAACGGCAAAACTGCGTCTGATGTCGTTAATGACCGTATACATAATATTGTCTGGCTTCCCTCACACCACTGAAAAATCCAAAGAGACAAATATTCCGGAATCACTCCAAAGGCTCGCGGAAAACTCCAGGAAAATCACGCCGGTCACGTGGAAAATTCAACAGCTGGAAATCGGCTACACTTCGGCGCGTTCCAGGAGAGACTGATTCCAAACGGTTGAGTGTCGCTTTGGCGAAGCCAGCGAGATACGCGCGTCAAATGGCTTTTTCGAACGTGTCCGTTTCGCCTCGCTCGCTCTCTCTTTCTCTCACCTGCCTAAAGGCAGCTTACCTGCCTGGTTGGTGCGTGGAAGCGGGACGGAGGTAACCCTGACTGTGGCAAAAATAGGATCACGCCACTCCGTGTAATTGTTGCGATAGGTTAAAAATTGTTCCTAGCGGAGGGGATTATCGTACGATTTTAAGTAAGCATGAATTAAGTAACTTAATAGAGGAGATGATATAATGGAAATTGTTGATTAGTCAACGATAGTCTGAGAATTCCCCTCCCTTCCCTTACGGTTTATCATATTGTAGGTAATATAGAAAGTGATAAAAAGTCAGGGAATTCGTTTCCACAATATCTGGAAATCTGATTCAAGACAAAAACAAAATATTGGCATATTAGATCGTCTGGTAAATGTGAAGGTTTTTTGGGGTCAATTGTGGCTTTGCGGAGGCAAAGTCCGGAAATTTTCAGAACATGGGTGAAATTGTATCCTTCGATCTGTAGTAGGTCGTCTGCGATAATTTGTCTGTGGATTCCTATTGTTTTGGCGGGAACAGCGTCTTGTATGGAGTGTTTTGATTGATGCATTTTTTCGAAACATAGGTGAATTTTGAACTGCGAATGTTTGGGAATTCACTACCCTTCTGTTACTTTAACATATCGTTGTAGAGAAAGTTATAAGTAATCGCTTAATTCATTTTCACATTATCTGGAAATTTAGTTCAAGGCAAAAACAAAATATTTGGCTTGTTTGTAATTTATCAGTGTGACTGGATGATTTCTAGATCATATGCCATGTTTTCGTTTTAAATGCTTTGATATTCCGAAAGACATATTCCTCTCTGCCGCTGAAACTGAAAGAGTTTCAGAGCTTTAAACATAGCAACCACTTCAAATGCCATCTGCCAAGAATTAAACACATATATGCATATAACTTTAAAGATTCCTATTAAATATTTACATGCACGGTTTAGATACGATACGATCTGACTCTAATAACAATAGCCATAATCTGCATTTCTAGTCTAAGTTTGAAGATCAAGCCCAAACATTCTTGTATAATACGAGAGTTTTGCTAATTTGGATTTTATTGTTTTGTTTAAATTTTGTACTATGAACAATATTTTGCCTCTCAAGTTATTCTTAACTGATTTTAACAAATATGATACGAGAAAAATAAAGAAAGAACATGCCACTATTATCAGTTTTTGAAAAAAAAATCGCAACAGCGCCCCATTGAACTTCACTTTTTGTGCCTTCTATACGATGTTATATATGGTTATTTTCTTTCAAGAAATATTTCGTAATTTCTCTGTAGCAACAATAATTCAAGAAACCAAAACTATAAATTGGAATTGGTTAATACATTCCTTTATTTGATTCAAAACTTTAACACCCTGTATCTCAAAAGTGAAAACTTACAAGACGTAAGGCTATAGGCCATAATTACTTTGTAATAAAGAATCCTTCTCCGAAATTGTCGTATTTAAATTGGAATTTGAATAATTCCTGTACTTTATTGTTACAAGAGGTAGTTTAAATATCTGCTATTTTATCATTCTGGCTGAGTTCATATGACAAGCTAAATTAAACTGAACTAATTAATTAACTAAACTAAAGTAAATTAAACTAGTTACTAAACAATTTGATGAAGTGATCCAAAAACGGAAAGTACAATACTAAGCTAATTAAAAAATTCCTCTGCTTTTCCGAAATAAACTTTTCAATTACTTTTTCATTAAAGCTTTTTTCTCGCACCATTGATTTTTGCAAGTACTAAAATCGATTTAAACCTTTACAATTTTTTAAAATACAAGAAAGAATATGTAAGTGTGGGTACACATGCTGCAAGTGACCAATTTTTGAGTACAATGTCAATGGCGCCATCCTGACACTACCGGGGACGAAACAGGGTTCCAAAAAAAAGGTCGACGGCAGATTGGCGCCAAGGACCAGGTACTTTTGCGAGCGATTCCACACCAAGGGGGACTCTCCAGCGAACACTCGCCTCGACAACACGTCTTTTTTTACAAACTTTGTTTTCAATAAAAATACTTTATTTTTACCGTTGATAGAGCGTTTTATTTTTGTACAGCGAAAGCAACCCTCATAAGTAAAAAAAATACCCCACACCTGAACAAATTACGTTTATTACGAAAAAAAGCAGTGAATATGTATTTGGTTACGATCAGACAGCATAGTAAATATGGTCTACTCCCAGTCCGTCTTTCACTGTCCGCGCGACGGTAACCATGACCACCACTGTAAACACTTTCCAAATGTAGAAGCGAGTTAGACGAGCCCACGTATTCAGAGTTTTACAAACGAATTTCGCAAGTCGAGTCAAATCGACTGCTCATTACAAATTTAATATTTCCTTTTTAATGTGTTCCATAAGTAGAACTGTCAGAACTGAGCCGCGGGACATAAGCGTACGCATTATTTATTAAAATGCAACAAATTAAATTATCTACAATACACTACCATAAACACCAACGAATCGGAATTAATTACGCAACATCCGCACGATAACAAAGGTAACGTCAACAGTATACTAACGTGGCGTGAACATGAAAAGCATTCTGAGGCAGCGGCTCACGCATGTCTCGGTGGACCCGCTTGGCACGCCATTAAATTGCGGCTCTCTCTGACAGCCTCATTCATAAGGCTATTTAAATATGTAGATGACATTGTGAACTAAACTTTAAAGTTTTTTACTATGAAAGTTATTCGGCGCCCCAGACCCCCCCACACTAGCTGCCACCATCCACAGTTTTATCTGTATTTAAGATGTTCCGTGGAATACAAAAAGATATCAACGTTATAATTTAATATATTTTGCAGTTCTCTTGCATTTTATTAAATTATTTCTAACTAGGCGTGAAATATTTGCAACTATTCGCTCTTCTACGAGTATGCTAATTCTCACCTGTTTGTTACTCGCGAATTTATTGTTTGCTGATACATACCGTGGCCTGACTAGATGACGCATGTATGGGGTGATTCCGTTCACCGAAAACGGATTCAGCTGCTGCGCTATGGAAAAATTTTTAGTTTTCAATGTTGGTGTAAACAAACATTACGCACATCAACATAATGTGAACATCGTATCGTCCTTCTATGGCAATCGAAGGGAAATCGACAGGTGTCCGTGGTTTATTTTGTACCCTCTTGTTTACCTTTGGAGTATGCTAAATATTGATTTTGATTAAATATTTTTGATAGGCATATTCACGTTGTTTTCATAACGTGTAATTGGCTTAGTATCGTTTACATAAATCTATGTAAACTAAAACGTAAAGTTCCGATCCACTCGCTAACATACTCTTTTCAAGGTGAGGTCATATAAGGTCTGTTTGAATTTCGAGTCCCCCATATACAGGATGTTTATGAAATAAGTACGTTCCTTGAAAAGGATACGAAAATAAGCAACTTTTATTAAGCAACTGTGGTCTAAAAAGGTTCTGTTTTCGAGAAAATTAATTAAGAAAATTAACCGTAAATGTAAGCCGACCCTGTGCATTTTGTGCACCTGCGTTGTGTGTTGCAGTGTTATTTAGCCAGCTTAACAGTACCGTGTGGCATAGATACGACAACAATTATTACACCCCTATCATGAACAAAGGGTTCAGGCATTAAATAACAATGATTTTCAGCTCTGTGTGGAATTTTGTCAGTGGTTTCGACATCAAATAGCAGGAGATCTTATTTCAGAAACACACTGTGTCTTGTTGGAAAATGATAATAATCAATAATATTTCTTTATTTTTTTGTATCACAGGCAAGAAATTAGGCTTCAATATTTTTTTGGCATAGATGCCGTTAGTGCCAATACAATCTTTACCTCATGTCCATGTACTTTGGAAAACCAATTTCGGAAATGAACTAAATAATACCCGCAATATGAACTACCTCTCAAATAAACATCTAAGACTAACTAGAACACGAAATGGTACAGGATATTGGGGTTTAAAATTCTTTAATGCTCTCTCTGATTATGTAAGGATTTTAAATATGAATACTTTTAATAAAAGAATTAAGAATTATTTATTGAGAAACGCCTTTTATGATTTTAATCAGTTTTTATCAAGTGACTTGCACAATATTTAATTTGTTAGTTTTAACTATTTGTTGGTTCTTATCATCTGTACCTATCTACATGTATTGTTTTGTATGTTTGTAGTATTTTTTAATGATGTTGTTAGTCTGTAACTATTTTATATTGATTTTACCTATTTTTGTATATTTTTATATAGTAAGTAATCTCAGCGTACTCTGGTGTGTATTGACATGAATTGAAATAAATAAATAAATAAATAAATAAATAAATAAATAAATAAAGTGAACAAATGTATTATGGAGGAATATGGGTTATGTCATATGCCACCCACTTTGTTAATGTTACAAATCTGATAGATTAGCCTTCCAAGCAAAATTGCTGAAGGGGTTGAACTAGTATTTTACTATTATACTGTCAATTGAATAATGGAAGGTACGTGGAGGAATACGGGTATGACCATATTTCAACTGTAATGATTACCTCATCAAACCTGTAAGTGGTGTTATTGATACTCAGGTAAATCCCATTTGCTCCTTAGAGCTCCTATATAAGAATATTGGAGCAGTTTATATAATATTCTGCTAAGTTACTTTAATATAAAACTATTTAAGCGGAATATGGATGTGGTTACATTCCCCTCTGCATAATTTCTTACCAAGTTGGTAGAGTAGAGTGTCCTTTTGCTCTAGGCTTCTACATAAGATTATCAAAGTGGTTTAACGAGTATTTTACTGGCACTCTTTCAGTGTAATGCGGAAGAATATGGCCAATGGCCATACCCATCACCCGTCATGATTTTCTCACTAAGCTGGCGTAAGTCGTGCTGGTCAAATATTTTTCCTTTAACCCTCGATGCAAGATTATTGAAGCGGTTGAACTAATACTTCAGTCATCTGAATAACATGCTAATATGGAGGAATATGCGTCATCATATTTCACTCGACATGATTTCCTTACTGTGCTGGTGGTTACTGTTGAGCTATTAGGAGCTCAATTCGAATCTTCTGGATAAGTAATGATTTGGGGAATATTGACGTCAAGTTAAAAATTTAATCTTGCTTCTATGTTATCTAAAACATATCGTTAATATCAAATGTTCCTGTTTACTTTATTTTTAAAAAGAATGACTACATTCCTCCATGTCTGTTGTCATATTATCCCATTATCAAATAATACAGCATTTCAACTTATTAATAGACTTTTGTTGTATTTTTTTCTGTTTGATTGCACTTGTTATGATACCGTTTATTGCTGTCATTGCTGTTCTGTGTAGCCATAGATCAAGAAATTCTAGCCATATTACACCAGTCCAATCTAGTTTTCATACGTACATTACAGTCCTTCAGATCTTATTTCAGACTATACAAGTCTATGGTGCATCATTGATATCCAGAAAGCAAAAAACAATCATCATCTAAGTAACTCATCATTGAACTGTTGGGAATATGGAGAAATGATATCTCAATACTTTTTAGGCATAAGGGTTAGTATTAATAAAATAAATGGAAAGTTATGAAAATGATTGTGTGTAATATGGAGGAATATGAGTTCTGCCATATGTCACATATTATGATATTGTTACAAAGCTGATAAAATAACCAAAGTAAAACTGTTGAAGCAATTGAGCTAATATTTTTCTGTCATACTGTCATAATTGAATAACACAAAATGGAGGAATTATTAAGTTGCTAGACGGTGTTGTTGGTGGAAAAGTGGTTTCAATTTGTTCTCTAACCATCTAATTTTACCTAATTTTACAGTATCCATCGTATTGTCCGAACTTGGCGCCTTCAGATTTTCATTTGCACGGTTGTTTGAAAGATAATTTGTAGTCGGAAGAAACTGAAACAGAGTAGTGTTTTGAAGAAAGGCTATGTCAAAATATTGGGCAATTTTATAACGATGATGATAATTAATACCTTCTACTTGACGACTTTCCCTCGTATACAAGGTGTTCCACCTAAGAGGGATTCTTCTGTAACTCTGTAACTGTCAAATTTATAAAAAAATGGTTTTAATAAAAGTTGTCTGGAATCATGTGGGCCATGATTATCGGTCGATAGCCGCACGGTTTAAGGCGTCAGTACTTAAATCGATGTGTCGAACTGCCCGGGTTTCGAATCCCTCGGTCGGTGACCGTAGATTATCTATACTTGTACGGAGGATTGGCGCCCTCTGTGCAGGTATGGTAGGGTGGAAGAATATTGGCTTGGGTCAATGTGAGAGATTGACACCGGTTGGCATTTGACCACCCCCCTAATTAATGAGGTATTCACTGAATGGTGGTTAGGGCCTACCAACATAAGTCGTTCCTGGGCGCAAATGCGGCCTGCGTAATAATAAAATGCCGCCTCCTCTCCCGCACAAGTCTCCGACTTCTGGGCTAATTCTCGTAATTAGAATGAGGAGTAAAGATATTATTATTATAATGTAAAGAAAATATTTTTGCTTTCGCGTGAGCGTTACATAACTTTGTAATTTTAAATGGAACACCCTGTATATTATTGCATTTTTGAATTTGGTAGAGTATATTAAATGTACATGGTGTTTAAAACTTACCGTTTTCGAGATATTCAGTTTAAAAAAAATCACGATTTTTAGCTATCTAAGTGAGGCTAGATAGCATCTAAATCGTAAGAGTTAGAAACCTGCAGTTTTCACATTTCGTTTTGGTATAAATTATTCTATCTTGTGATCTGTGAGCAAAACGAGTACCTTATTCAGACTCGGAAATACTGAGACCTACTTCACATTTTACACATTTTACCTGGCCTGGGACTGACAGTGTCAGTATTTCCTGGCATGTTTAAAAAGTGATTTGACAAACAAAAATAAACCACTAACAACAACTAAAACATAACCAAAACAAAACAACCAAACGGCACACAACAGGGTGAAGAATACTTAGACCGCTGATTCACATCAATTGCTCGAAGTGTCCTCCATTTTGATTAATACACAAACGAGTTCGGTTTTTAAGAGACTCTTCAACATTGGTCAGCATGTCTGGCGTAATTTCTTGAAATGCTACTGTGGCCGCTAATGCGCGTACACATATCTTCCGCGGTAGTTGATGGTGTAACGTAAACTTTGCTTTTTATAAATCCCCATAAAAAGAAGTCGCAACTTATCACATCTAGACACCTTGAAGGCCAACTCACTGGTCCCCCACGCCCAATCCATCTGCTGGGAAAAGTTTCGTGTAAAAGCTGACGAACCGCAGTAGTATTGTAAGGTGGAGCACCACCATGTTGCATCCACATTCTTTGAAGTGTAGCTAAAGGAATGTCGCCTAACAAATCTTCTAGAGTGTTTGGTAAAAAGTTTAAATAAACTGTTCCAGTTAGATTCTGGTCAAAAAAGAATGGTCCAATGACATGGGTTCCCAAAATTGCTTCCCACACTGTAGTATAACAACAAAAAAATAAATATACGTAGTTGTGGCCAGAAATATGTGATCGTCATAAGGGATCCTTACGTTGTATACATCTATTTTTAATTGACCGGAAGGCGCTGGCTACTAACTTTAAAGAGGGGATTGTACGGTTTAATTTTATAAAACAAAAGCAGAGTAAATACACCTAACTTTATTATTTACGTACAACAGTCTTCAAATTGAACATGTGACAAATAGAAAGAACAACAAAACATTAACAACCATTTAACATAAAATGAGAGTGTCAGGCTCCCCTAGAGCTCCTGTGGGGAAAGAGCATGGCAGAGAAACCCACGATCGTTGCTCTAACTACCCAAACATAAATACAAAACAACCGCTAACAAAATGCATAAATCCTTTACTAATAATAAATAAGACCTGACTTATTTAATGTCTCACTAAATGTCACCGCACTCGAATTAGACATACACACTTCCTAGTAAAACTGAAGAGTCCCATACGGGAGGCAATCCAGCTATAGTTGAGATTTCGGAAGATCTGTTTTAGCAATTCTTTTTTTGTATTCAATTATTCCTTTTTTTTCAGATTCGTTCCTCACGGGCGAAAATGTTAGTGAATTCAACAAGTCCCTTATATGCGTCTTGACATAAAGTGAGCACAAGAAATCAAAGAACACCGTAATCATGATAAAATAAGTTAAATGTGAAACAAAGGAGTTGTTATTGCAATATCCGGGCAGTCACGACAATATATACATATTTTAACATGTAATAAATAATGAGCAATCTTTAATAATAATTGTAACAATTTTACGTTAGAAAAATATACGCCCCTGAGCATAAGACAATGAAGGCTAAACATATTTAGAGAATATTACCTGCTAATTAATACCGGTTTAAACACTTTAATTTTTTACTACTTATATATTTTCACCGTGCACCGATCGTCTTACTTTTCACTCTGCACTCTTCTCACTTCAACTATTTGGGCTTCCTTCCAGAATTCCCCACCTAAGCGTTTGTTTTTGTGCTTCCTTCTACCAACTGTCAATATTACGTTTTCATTATTATACAACACCCATGTAACAGGTGACGTCGAAGTTGATACGATAAGTATGGTTTTGCACAACACGTTCAAAGACCATCGTTGGCTACGAGTTTTCCGGAATTGGTGAGGATTTACTATGTCATAATAATGGCAATTATGACTATTAACAAAACCATTCTTATGAAAAGTAGCCTCATCAGAGAACATGACCCGTTTAAAACAATCATCATCTTGATTTAACATTTCAAGTGCCCACTGACAAACTCCAGCTGAAAGTCTACCTTTAGTAACTCTTGGTGTAATTGGATGCGATAAGGATGTGCTGTGCTGTGCTTTTGTAAAATCCTTTGTATCGACGTTGTACTAATACAATTGCAAGGCCTCCTTAGTCGAAAGGGTTTTCAATTTTGCATTCACCCATGACAATTAATATGGGTCATTCCATTTGAAAAAAAAAAGTTCTTCAACTCCTAAGATTATTAAATGTAGGTCTCAGTATTTCCGAGTCTGAATAACGTACACGTTTTGCTCACAGATGACAAGATAGATAATTTGTGCCAAAATGAACTGTGAAAACTGCAGGTTTCTAACTATTACGGTTTAGATGCTATCTAGGTTCATTTAGATACCTGAAATCGTGATTATTTTCAAAAACAACTGATTATTTCGAAAACGGTAAGTTTTAAACACCACGTACATTTAATAAACCTAATATTAACCAGGGAATTTAAAAAAGCAATAATATACAGGGTGTTCCGTTTAAAATAACAAAGTTATGTGGCGCTCACGCGAAATGTGACACCCTGTAAAGCTAAAAATATTTTCTTTACACAGGCCATATGATTCCAGACAACTTTTATTAAAACCAGTTTTTTTATAAATTTTACAGTTGCAGAGTTACAGAAGAATCCGTCTTAGGTGGAACACCCTGTATAATGAGTTATTTTGAATGATCCCAGTATAAACCTACACGAAACTATTTTAAATAATTCGTCCCTGTATGCGGCCTATCAAATACGAAATGAATATCTCGTGTATACACCCTCAAAGATCGACATTTCCCGACATCGGTTAACAGAAGGGAACCCGTTAAGTATTTATTTTTGGCGGCGCGTCGGTGCTCGCACGTTAATCACGGCGACACCGTCGTATTAGCCAACCGAAATGGAATATACTTGTACATATATGAGGTATCTTTCAAATGTGATTCATTATGTACATACAGCGTCCCACATTTGTAATAAATTAATAATAATTGATGCTTGTGACGCCGACACCTACATGCCGTACCTCGGATCGCGGCCGCTTTTACGCTCCCGTTCGTTTATTCAGCCCCATAGAGCGGAGGGTGTCGGCGGTACGTGGTGGAAAGGGGAAGTAAAACGTCTTATATACGGTGGGAATTCTGAATATCTAAGAGGGGCTTTGCTGCTACTTTACCCATGCCTCGTTTGATGATACCAACTAAACGTTAGGCACTTACGATAGGTCCATAATTTTGCGTAATATTTTTGTTGAAGTATCCGGATACTTCTTGGTTTTACAAGGAAATTTTATGTGGGGTGATATTCGGCAGAGGGCGCTGGTTACGGCTCACTGACGAAATAATCGCTACACAGACAATAAGACAAAACGCGGAAAAACGGCTTGACGTAGCCGCTAGACATGACAATCCCCTCCTCAGGCAAGCCGTTGACTACGTACCCGACATGACCGACAAACACAAAAGACCTAGACACCAACTTTTTGACTCTGGGTGACCACCTCAGACATCCCCTCCCCTGCCCGCTAACCTTTTCTGTTTCAGAAACCGCCAGGATCAAGAAACGAAGACAACGACACACACACACACCCATACCCTCCCGCGCTAGCCTAAGGGCCACCTTAGCAAAGCGCATCCCAGGCTGCATAGCCGCACTACCCAACCCAACCATACCACACATAAACATGACACCACCCCCGGGGTTTTACACAGACGAGCCGGCGAAACAAGAAGAGCGCCAGAAGAAAGGGTCCTAGCCGGCGGGGCCCAACCAAGACAAAAGGAGGTCCCACAAAGCGCCTACACCGGCCGCATTTGCGGTCGGGGTAGACGACGGATGGAGCCCACCTACGAAGGCTGTCCAGGGCTACACGAGATGAGGCAGGATAAAGAGGGATAATCCCTCTCGATCTCAAATCATTGAGGCCAATTTCTAGCCACGGCGCGCGTGTTTGTGGAATATTTAAGGAGAGGACGCATTAGGTGGTCGTGGTGTCGTTGCATCGCGGACTGTGCTAGTTCCGATCTCTTTGGGAGACCGCGATGCGATCGAGACAAGCTTCCTCTTCCATGCAACAACTCATTTTTTAACTACTAAAACAATACCTCAACTATTTAAAGAAGAGCACGAGCAGGATTGTGTACGATTGCCAAATGCGACTAATTTTGGAAAAGACCGCGATCAGCTCAACCCAGAACGGACCGCAGTGCGACGGGACCACGACCACCTAATGTATTATCTCATTATTATCATTCATAACATTATGGCTATTTCATACTAAACTCGATCCTCGAACGGTTCAACTTTGAACTAAGATAAGTATGGTCCAGTGGATTTATTTTATTTATGTATTACATAGGTACATAGACTTTACACTGTTTTTCTTGGACATTTTATTTGATAAATATTGTGTCGTCAATACATAGCCGGAACTTTGTGCTATTTATTATTGTTTATTTTGACAATTGCAAAATAAGTTTAATTAACTGGATTAGATTACGTCAATGTGATTGTGAAGCAATATTTTTCTTATCCGACAGGGGCATATCTCGAATGCATACGTCTGTCTCGAGTCTCATGAAGATATACAAACAGACATGTTGTATTTAATTGTATTACAAATGTCTGATATTATCGCTCTGGATATAATCTATACTGCAGTCAATCACTAAGAAATTGATATTGCTAAAATATGAGTATTATAGGGATTATAGGAATTTTTATATTTTGAATTAGTCGCCCAGTCGTGTAGAGAACGAAAGTAAAACGCATTTACGTTTATTTTAAAATCAGTTATATTGTAACCGTTAACGCATCTATTCTGTAATCAACTGTAAAAATCAAATTTTACTCTTGTTTCCATTTCACACCAAGAAGTCGTCCGTAAAGGTCAAAAGATCTCAAACAAATACTTATCCGAGAACATCCTGCCTATAATGAAGTCCTTCAAATTTCGCCGCCGGTACATTCCACAGATCCGAAAACCGCTTGAGATACTCCAAACCACAGCAGACGAGACCTACAGAGTTCGATGTTAGGATAGTAACCGAAGATCGTCTAGAATTGCCAAAAAAATCGTTGATATTCTGAATATTTTTGGAAAATTCGCGGAAATCGCTCAGCAACCACCATAGTGATGGTAGTGAGCCACCCTTACGAATAAAACTCGCCTCAGGAAAGGTATAAATCGTTTCTAAGAGCATCCGAATATCCACAATGGGAATTTCGGCCATCAAAATGGGCGATTGAACGTCAACTTTGGTTATCCGCAGATCTTTAACCAGAACCAAGTACCTGGCCAGTACGCATTGCACGAGTCCTATTTTTTATTATCGTTGCTTTGTATACAGGTTCGGATAGTTCCCAATGGTTCATCGGCTGTTACGTGAGAGTGATAAAGTAAGTCATAGAAATCCGTGCGATAGAGAAGGATGACTATAATGAAGGTGTCTCATAGTCACCGCCCGTTTCGCCCTTCCACAAATAAGATCCACTTCCACTTGTAATTCAGCGACCGGTGGTCATCTTTGTTTTCGTCGTTTACCTTTTCTGTAATAGATGTCACTACTTATACAATTCCGACTTCGTATTTCGATATGTTAATACAATCCGTTAACACGACCCCATTTATTTATTATTATATATTCCATTTGGCTGATACACACTATAATAGAAATTTTCTACACATTATATACAAATTATTGTAATTTTTTACCTTTTTAGGGACGCCTATGAAACGCATTAAATTTTATTGCTAGGCGTTTTTATACATGTTCAACTGACTTCGGAAAGACTATACCTCCACATAGAGGAAAAGAATTGTTATTACTATTATTAGATTAGATATATGTGTGCTAGTAAACGACAACGCAGGATGAGATGTGTCGATGTCGATAGAACGGTATGACACTCATTCAATATTGTACCAATTAAAAATAAATAAATTTCACTATTCATATGATTTTACGTTACTTTTAATCTATTATCCAACTGTTATACTGGATTAAAATTACATGCAAGTTTCCTATTCGAAATAAGTTCGTTCGATTACAGTGAGATAAAGTAATATATTTATTATTATTTGATGGAACCATGTCTCGGATGCATCCGTCTGTCCCAAGTTTATTTTCATCCCAATTAATCGTCGTTATGGCGATAACCTCGAGATCAAGTATCCGATCCCCTTTCTCGGAATTGATATCGACGAAACTTTAAGCAGCATAAAAAGAATATATCGGTCCGAGACGATGGGGAGGACGTCTGACGAAATTAATCCCCGCGACGGACGACGACGACGCTGCTTGCCGGGTCATCCGAGATTTCAGGGCAATCTAGATCATGAAGTATCGACAGTCGAACGACGAACTCGATTCCACACGGTTGGCTTGATAGATTCCTAACGAAATCGGAAAAGACCTCTTCTCTGCCTTATTGTAAACACAATCGGGACGAGATTATGTTTGCATTAAAATCGGGATCTGGCATAGTAATTTCATTAAGTTTCGGATCGGGATTCGTCCGATATCTGAGCTCTTTACACGGAAGAGTTGCCTTGTGAGTTATTGCGATTGCGGAACGATTTTAGGCAAATTATTGTTCAGCAAGAGCAAATCGCATGTGCGCTCTACTATACAGGGTCCTCTACTTAAAACTTCTCATACCTATCTATGGCACCTGTTAGAAATGTTAGAAATGTATAGTGTGATTTACTATGTTTTGATCCCCCCCCATTAATTTTTTTGTTTTTAGAGTTATAAAGAGATGTGAAATACAAAAGTTGCACGATTTTTTATGAAGTTTTCGAAAATGATAGTAGAAAACAAATGAAGTCCAAATAAAATGACCGCAGATGTTAACTCTGTTAATTTAAATACACGCTGTATATTTTAACATATTGGATAGAACGTTCCCTGTCGAGCATAGACATATAGGGTTTATTGGGTCCATCAAGTTAACATCCGCGGCCATTTTGTTTGGACTTCATTTGTTTTTCTGCTATAATTTTCGAAAACATAAAAAATTGTTCAACTTTTGTATTTTACAATGTTTTGTAACTTTTAAAACAAAAAAGTTAAGGGGGGGGGCAAAATATAGTTAATCGCCCTGTACTTTTCCGAGCGAATTTTTTCGTGACGCAAAAATCTAAAATATAATTTTTGAGATATTTTGATTTTGTTTTCCTGGTTTATTTAAAAAGCAATACGAAAAAAGAAGCACTTGCTTACGGCCATTTTTTCTCGTCCATTCGGACAAAAAAATAGGTTGTTATCGCTATGTTTCGTCTTTTAGTCGTCAGTTTATTATTATTATTTTTCTAATACAAACTGCACGAAAACAAAGCAAAATTTCGGTATAGTTCATAGGGAAATTTTTTTAGAAAATTGAATTTCCCATCGAAATGGCGTATTTAAAAAATTTAAAAGAAACATTTTATGCAAAAAATCGTTAATAAACAATTTAAAAAAAGTAAAAAATATTTTTTTTATTTTTGTTACTTTTTTGACAATTTTTTTTTTTTGTAGAAGTAGGCAAAGTAAATTGCTGTACAAAAAAACTAGTTGAGATTCCCTTCGTGTGAATGCGTTTTCAAAAGTTTTTGGACTAACATTGACTGATTGTGAGTTATAACAGGTCAAACTTAAATATTTTTAGATTTTCGTCGTTTTTAACATACAGGGTGATGGGTAAGTCGATACATTCCTTTCAGGAGGTTATAGTACAAGCGATTTGTGATATATTTCCTCAATATACCATATTCCGAAAACGCTTAGTTTCCGATCTACAGGGTGTTAAAGTTTTAATAAGAAAATGTAAATTTAAAAATATTGCTGAACCCGCTCAGAATATTTTAATGAAATTTTACAGGCTTTGACAGTTAACAATAATACACGTTTTACAATAAAAATATTGTTTTCAGTTTCACCAGTGGCGTGCGCACAAGCACGTCTCTGGATATTTTTAAAGAAATAAATGCTAGGCCACTGATTTTTCTTAAAATAAAAATTATTTTTTAACTCCTTGTTCAATTTGGAAGAGAAAAGGTATCTTGACTGTTTTTCTTATGATGTACCGTTTTCGAGTAAATAAATTAAAATCGATTTATTGCATGGCGTAAGGCGTAATCGAAAATAAAGCTAAAATAATCAAAAAGTTTCACAGACCTGATTGTTTGAAGAATTTACAAAAAATTATAAGTATGCTAACCAAGTATCGTAGATTTATCCCAAAATAAGCCGCACCTACTACACCCCTTTTGGGGCCATCCATAAATTACGTAAGATTTTTAGGGGAGGAGGTGGTTCAATTTTTTCTTACGATTTCTTACAAACGGGCGGGGGTGTCAAAGTCCATCTTACGTAATGTTTTTTTTTAAATTTTTTGAATCTACAAAAACCTAAAAAATCAGCAGCTGTATAGATTAGATCTATGTGAATTAATTAAAACTGAATACTTTTTTTTCTCAGATTATAGTCTTAATTTACCATTATTTAATATATAGTTCAAAATAATATTGAAAACCTACCACAATAAAGTACGATACCTTTGATTTATATAAAAATTACGTAATTGTTACAACTAACACAATAAAATACATTAATAAAATGCAAAATCTTCGATTTGTATAAAAATTACGTAAGATAAGGGAGGCGGTCTAAGGGTTGCGAAAAATCTTCCTGACAGGTAGGAGGGGAGGGGTCAAAAATTCGTCAAAAAGAGTCTTACGTAATTTATGGACTCTACATGACGAAAGTTTTAGGACATTTCTGCGATTATAAAGCAGTATATAGCAAAACAACAAAATGCTTTTGACTGGAAGATATAAACCGCACTTATGCTTTTTTTTAAGGGAACTTCCTTTCTTTTTCTTTTTTTCTGATTATAACGATATATACATGTCATACTCGTATATTTGCTTTTATAGTTTGCACAATATTTTATTTTTACCTACTGATAATGCACATAGTCGAGATTGCCATGGAACCACTGCGTGGCTCCGTTATTAAATCTTTGAAAGTGGTTAATCACTTGGTAAATTTACTAGAGGAAGGGCATAAATATACATTGGTTTCATGGCAATCTTGACTATCTATTATAGACGGTCTGTAAATAAATCAAAACATCAACTGTCATAACAAGTATATGTCCAACAGTCGATTGTTTTTTAAATGTTTCTTCGATGTCGCAACAAAATTTCCTACAGTCTTCATCCTTACCATTTTTCCTTAAGAGCGTAGAATGTCCTGTGAAAGACCCTGTACACTGTAATTAACAATTTACAATCTTTAAGAGACAGGAAAATTGGTTTTTCTGAAATCGTTCTGGAATGTGTACTTTTTCGGCCCAATTTCAGAGCCGAAAATACCGTATTCTGGTATTTCAGTTTGTTCCTAAGCAACCATCAGCAAACGGTACGGGAAAGTTAACTTTCTATTATCTATATTTTATACAGTAAATACTCATAAATAGACGCAGGGAAATCAACTCACATAAAATGCATTATTTAGTAAATATAACATTTATTGAACATGTTCCACACATTAAATGTTTATTATAACTATTTGTTTATATTTATAGTTATGTTACAGTTGGTACAACTATTAAACATATATTATTATCCGGTATTTCAATCAAAAGCTTTGAAGCTAAATCATCTAAATCATTCAAATTGAATTGATACAGTTCATCACGGCGATATGCACCGGCAACACCAAATATTAAGGCAACCTAAAGAAAAATTAATATCTAGATATTTTATAATTTTCACATCTAAACCTACCTTACTCATTAAGCATAGGTATATTATCTGGTACTTGAGTATTTAACGTTTCAGGTCTATTTGAACAAACTTTTATCTTTTTTGCCACCTTGACATATAATTTCAAATATTTTAGTATGTGTTGCGCTCAACATGGAGTAATTTGACCATAACGTAGATCTTAGATGCCTTCAACTTTGCAGATAAATCATAAAAGTACCTATGTAATCGTAAAATTTTCGGATCAGAAAGTCGTATTTTTTTTTTTAAGGTGATAAAACTTGAAACGTTTTCCTAGATTTGTTTGGTAATCAATTTAAAATCACATTTTTTGCAGCTGCTACTAACTCTAGTGGTGTCCCGGACACCTGAGCATAATTTCCACTGTCCCTTTCAAATATTTTTTAATCTATTTTATCACTTAGAGGTATTAAAACGAATTTGTCCTTTATCACAACAATAAACAAACAATGTCAAGGAATCGATTTCATAAGCAATTAGATTGTAATGAAGAAATGTTAGGTATGCATTAATAAAAATTTCTTAGTACATATCAATTAACAATATTGTTTGAGATAACATAAAAATATTATGTGTACCACGTAGTAAAGGCGCATTCCCGGACCCAGTTTGCATTGTCGTCCGAGAATGTATGGGCAATCGAATGCGAAACAAATTTAATAAAATATATTAGTTGTAGCGACATGACTATCAATCCAGTGCCAACTGTTGAAATTAATATAACTGTAGACGCTTCTAATATAGTAATAGGATTAGTTTTGGAGCAAATAAATAATCATTTATGGGAACAAACAGCTTATTTCTCTCGTAAACTCACCAAAACTCACGAAAAATAACTACTCAGCTTTCGAAATAATCTTGCTAGCAACATACGCTTCTATTTAGTATTTTAATTATCCTTTAGAAACCAGAGAATTTGCAGATCGTAAACCTTTAACAAACGCTCTAACAATAAGAACAAAATCTGAGAACGCTACAGTCAAAATCGTCAATTAAATTATAATTCACAATCTACATTGAAATTATTATATTAATGGAAAGAGGAATGTCGCTGACCCGTTATAGCGGTTTGAATATAAGACGAGATATTTTTTCTCAATGAACATTTGTATAGGAGAAATTACAATTCCTTTTTCTAATCACAAAATTTGGTTCCGTATTTTCATATTTCCATTGTCCTTATATTCTCATTGTCTTTAACGCAAGCACAGTAAATCCGATATTGGACAATTTAATGTTCATCAAGGCTGATTTGACCATAATGATTTATATATTGTTGGATCTTTACATCATTCTGATGGTTATTTTAATATTTTAAGAGTGATGGAACTTTTTACACGATGGCATGAGGGCTTTTACCAGAAATATATCCTCTTAGGACGCAGAAACAGTCGCTATGACATTAGTCTCACAATATGTCAGTCGTTTCTGTACTTCTATCACATACCATAATTCATAATTCCTAATCAAGACACAAGGTTTAAAATTATTATAAAACATTGTAAAAACAAAGCGTTTGCAACATTCATATGAACTTTTATCTTATTTCTAGTCAAATAATCACCTCTGGAGCTTGTTTGGTGGAATATTGCAACATCCTGTATAAATCTTGTTATTTCTCCAAACGTAATAAAAAATTTTTTTAGATGTTTTTGGAAAAATTTAAAGCTTTGCCCGAACCGAAACAACTATAGTGTCAGTAGTGTCATTGCTTATAAGTATTAGTCCAGTCAAATTAGATCAGAAACACTGGAATCTTAAAAAAATTATTCGTATTAGTAGAATGATAATATCAAAAAAGTAACTCGAAAAAAGTGACAGTAAGTTGGCAAATTGCAATTAAGTGGCAAAATTACGTGTTTTTTCACTTTCTTTACTGCCCGTGAAAATCTAGATGATATATCGGAAAATTAGTTATTTTATATTGTAGGCAATTAAATTGCTCACAATTTAAGGTACTAAAGTCATATTTCACCAATTTGTTTTCGAATATTGGTCATTGTTATTGCAAAAAGCGATGGGTGTTGATAAAATTTATGGAAAAGGCGGTCAATCCAATGACCAACATGTGTGCCAAATGCCGATTCGATTGATGGTGAAATTGTTGCTCCAGGTGTTTGTTAATTAACTTTGTTCGTTTTTTGCAACTAATTTTTTAATTACTAAACGTTAATGTCAGATGTAATATTGTAGATATGGGTTCTAATTGATCCAAAGAAACGTATCGAAAAATTTCAAAAAGTTGAAATTAAGCAAAAGCCGCTCGGGAATTCGCTCTTTTTGCTTTAAACAAAGCTTGTTTTTACGGTAATTAAAAAAAATAAACGTTCCTTCTTGCGCGCGCCGGCTGTTCATTAATATTAACTTTTACTACTGCTAACGCGTTTATTACAAGATCTATCAATGTAAAACTTTTTGAAAATAAAAGTTTAACCCTTTCTTTAATTTTCTCTAAAATCCCGGGCAGATACGGGAATCCCTCTGAAGTAGTCCATGCTAACTTTAAGATTAATAATGATTTATGTAACTTAGCTTCTGCGTCTAAATATCATTTGCTAAAAATAAATCCAAAAAAAATCTGCTGCCTTTCTTTTCTGTGGTAACAATATTAGAGGTAACTTATTGGTCAGGCTGATGATAAAAATTAATGATGATAATACAGAGTTTAAAGATTCGGCAAAAAATTTAGGTCTTGTTATTGATTATAATCTTAGATTTAAAGAGCATGTATATAACTAGTATTCTTGGGAAAGCGTAATCTGTGTTGAAAATGATATATTCGCACAGACACTATCTGAATAGCGATATAAAAAAATGTGATGTCACATGTTATGTGATTCCCTGATTCTATCCATATATGTAATTACTGTGATAATGTGTATGGTCCGTGCTTGGATAATATCGATTCTAAACGTTTAGAAAACTTGCAAAACTCGTGTCTTAGATTTATATTTGGAATCAGACGCACGCAAAGAATTTCACACAAACTGAAGGAATTATCTTGGCTCAATATGTACAATAGAAGATACTTTCTGTTAGAAGATTTTGAAATTTAAAACCCCTCCATATCTATATAGGAGAATTAAATTCAGGACTGACGTTCATAATTTAAACATTCGCAGAAAACATATATTAGACATACCTTATCATCGCAAGCAAATTTTTAAACGCTCTTTTAGTTATAATATACAGGGTGTTAAAAAAAGAGTGTAAAATATTTAAGGAGGTAATAGTATGAGCCAAAATAAGCAGAACAGCCTCAATAAACATGGGTCCGCAAAGTAACGGTTGCGGAGATATGGAATGTTTTATGTTTTTTAGCCTCTTTTTTTATTTTGCAAAAACGTTGTGTATTTTCTTATAATAGTCGGTTGATGTTTAGTGAAATAAGTAGTATAGTATTTGACAGTTGTTGGTCGTGCTAATGGGAACGCCACCGAAGCGCGACGTCTTTATGTTGACGCTTATCCAAATCGCCAGATTCCTTCACAACGCATGTTTGGAAGAATTCACCAAAGATTGCGTGATACCGGTTCCTTGAGCAAACAGTGCCATTTATCCGGAAGACCAAGGTCGGTATCCACTCCTAGAGCAGAAGAAGAAATTCTAGCACTGGTAGAGCAGAATCCAGGTACGAGTGTGCGGAGAATATCAGCCGAGGTAGGAATTAGTGGTCCTCTTGTTTGGAGAATCCTTCACGAGCAACTGCTTTATCCATACCATGTGCAACGAGTACAGGCCTTAAATCCAATAAATGATCATCAAGCACGTTTGGTTTTTTGCCGCTGGTTTCTACGTCATGATGCTGAAGACCCTCGTTTTCTTGCAAACATTCTTTTTACTGATGAGGCCGGGTTCACAAGAAATGGAGTGTTTAATTTTCACAATACGCATATTTGGGCCGACGAAAATCCTCATGCTCTAATAGAATCTGGACATCAGGCACGTTTTTCATTAAACATTTGGATGGGTATTGTAGGTGACAGGTTTCTAGGTCCTGTTGTTTTACCAAACCGATTAACAGGCGCTGCTTACCTCAACTTTCTGCAGAACACACTGTATGAGTTTTTGGAAGACATTCCTTTGAATCAGAGGCAACAAATGTGGTTCCAGCATGATGGTGCTCCAGCTCATTTTTCCATGGCCGTTAGAGAGCATTTACACCAAACTTTTCCACATAGATGGGTAGGAAGGGCCGGACCTGTTTTATGGCCTCCAAGATCGCCTGATCTGAACCCTCTAGATTTCTTTGTTTGGGGATATTTGAAGACATTAGTGTATGGTACTCCTGTAAATAGCCTGGAAGAGCTGCAGCTACGGATTAATCAAAAGTGTCAAGAAATCCAAACCAAGGAGGGTGTTTTCGAAAGAGTTCGAATATCGTTGAGACGAAGATGTCGTGCCTGCTTGGAAATGGACGGAGGGCACTTTGAACATCTTCTGTAACTTTGTTTTTTGTTTGTTAAAAGCTTCCTTTGTCGGTTTATTCCTAATAAAATAAAATGTTTGAAAAACGAATAGTGGTCCATATCTCCGCAACCGTTACTTTGCGGACCCATGTTTATTAAGACTTTTCTGCTTATTTTGGTTCATACTATTACCTCCTGAAATATTTTACACTCTCTTTTTAACACCCTGTAGTTTCATATATTAATAAACAGAACGTTATTGATCTTTCTCTGTCCTGCAATTTATTTAAAGCAAAATTACAACCAAAACTGTTCTTTGCACAATGATCCCATATTGTTAAATTATTATTGTTATTATTATAACTTTTTCTTACTTTTCATCCCTTTATACAAAAATTTTCAATTTTATTATTATTTTTCTCCATGTTTCCATTCTCTTTTTCTTTCCTTTCACCATTACCATACATGCACATATATTTTGTTTTATTTCAACCGTCTTAAAAGTATCTGATATTCTAGAATTATATAGGTTTTAATAGCTCCTGATTTCAGTAAAATCAGTAAGCTGATATATTAATCTTTTATTTCCAAAAATAATAACTGTAAAATGTTATGCGATTGTACTTCAAATTGGAGACAATAATAATAATTATTATTATTATCCAAAAACAATTAACGTTATAAAAAAAGCTATCTTGGGAACAAAGAGGTGTAGGAGGATTTTTTTTAATTACCGTAAAAATAAGCTCTATTTAATGCAAAAAGAGCGAATTTCCGAGCGGCTTTTGCCTGACCCTTGGACATTGTTTATCATGCTGTTTTACACATCATACTTTGTTAGTTCGTTAATTTCAACTTTTTGGAATTTTTCTTTTCAATACATTTCTTTGGATCAATTAGAACCTATACCTACGATATTAACTTTTAAAATTATCGTTTAGTTAGTTAAACAAATAGTTGCAAAAAAAACGAACGAAATTAATATACGGAGCAACAATTTAACGGTCAATTGAATCGGCCTTTGGCACACATGTTGGTCAGTGGAATAATTTTAGAATAATAATGTCCAATTTTCGAAAACTGATTTTTCCGCGTACGACCTTTATTTTACAATTAACAAATTGATGAAATACGACTTTAGGTACCTTAAATTGTAGATAATTTAATTGCCTACAACATAAAATAACTAATTTTCCGATAGGTAGTCTTGATTTTCATAGGCAGTAAACATATTGAAAAACACATGCTACTTATTTGCAGTTTGCCAACTTAGCATCACTTCTTTCGAGTTATTTTTAGGTATTATCCTCCTACATACCCCGTCATGAAGTGCAATAAAATGTCTACTAATAATTTTTTTACATTCACACTCTAATTCGACTGGGCTATATTTTATTTCTGATGTTTTAACATTTTCTTTATTAAAAATCCATATATGAAGGAAGTGACGCTCAAAAAAATTTTCTAGCTATAATTTTATCTACAGTATGGTTTTTCCTACAAAACACCCGGATATGGTTTTTAATGAATTTATTTCTGGGCGATGTGACGCGATAGGAAACGAATAATGTAATATGGTTACAAAAGTAGGTATATGGAAAAGGAATCTGCAATGTATTATCCTTATAACCCCCACGTTACATCAACGCAACTTCAGAAACCTTCAGCTCCTATTTCATTGTTACGATAACTGGTCCAAATGATAAACCGTCTAGACTTCCTACTACAGAGTTAATCAGTGAAAGGAAACGGAATGCGATTTTAGTAAAGGGGAAGTGATATCAAAAGTATAAAATTTCTATGTAAAATCCGTAAGGAAAGACCGTAACGTTGTGTGACAGATTTGACACTACATAAAGTATAGTTTAAATCCAATATCTCAAGGTAAAGGTTGATCTAAATTATTATAAGTGTCCTATATGAAACAATCGACGAGTTCACACCAAATTATAATGTTTATTAGAGACAAAGTCAATAGTCTAGATCTATGTCAAGAAGTCAACTCGGTTCAAGGTTTGTTTTATAAAGGATACACAGGTGCAGGTTTCTTATCTATAAGTTTATTTGATAAATATGTGGTCCCATATTTTAATTATTGAGTTATAACCTTGAGTCTTGAGTAATCTAAATTGAGGATATTGCCCTTTATGATTGCAACAATAACTTTTATCTTCGTATAAAATTATGTAATATCGAAAACGGGTTAAATTAGATAAATGCATTAAATCGAAAAGAAATACCTATAGAATAGAATTGTTGAAACAAACAAATCCTAACAGTGATAATGTACACTAATTGTGTCATTTGAAACGATTTAATACACTACACACTTAACTTTCATGGCCAACTTCTGCCCGTTGTATGTATAAGACAGTTTGTTAGTATTTCTAATTCAAAAACTATTTGGTCGCTCTTTGGGTAAGTAAAAACAATTTTGCAATTTGGACAATTATTAAAATTTATCGGAACAATAGAAGTCGGTTTTAAAATAACGTTTACTTCAGATGATGCTATAGTTGCTGCGCATTTTGTAATAACACTCTGGGCTGCGCTATCACTTTCTGTCACCGTAGAATTTCCTTGAGAATTTCCAAGTAAATAGAATCTTGTCTTCGATATATTTCTCAGCTACAAAGGACGAACGCCACCCACCGTTCCTTTTAAGGCCTAAAATAACCATTCCTTGGTTTACCAGAATAGTGGCAGAACTCCTTCGGAATGCATGTCCGGTATAAGTTGAGGGATCTGGCAATTTTAAACACTACCTGGTTCGTGACCTTCCTATCTCGCATTGCCAAGAATAAGTGAGCTAATTTTGCCTTTTCTGGTCGTAGTGCCAGATATTTTTTTATAAGGTTCCATATAATTAACTGTCTCGTTTCCTTGATTTGGTACTGTAAACGTTCGTGATATATGTGTTTTAGTGTCGGGAATATTTACTATTATCCTCAATGTCATTTATTTTCTTATTATATAGTTCTTCCCTTCTGCACACCCCTGCTATTCCAAATATCATTCGTACTTTTATATTTGAATAGACTAGATTGGTAGAGGCTGTCCAATAAATTAGCCAGCAAGGTCTCCAGACCTAAACCCAGTCGATTATTTTCTTTGGGGGTGGATGAAGTCGTTGGTGTACGAAACAAGAGTACACAAGGCAATAAGAGATAATCGCGACGATAATACAAGAGGAAACAACTGCATTGAAATTGGTGGTGGTATTTTTGGAAATGTTCTTTAATTATTTACCATTTATAAAATTCGTATTTCTTAGTCTTCCTTTCATAAAAAAGAAATCAACATAATTTTTTTACTGCACTTATTTCAACAATAGTTGACATTTGGACTATAATTTATGGGTTTAGTTTTCTTTTTTGATTCCCTGAATCTACTCCTGCAAAACTTCCCATTTCTCCAGAATTATCCTGTATGTTGCAGCAGAGAGAGGCGTTATAACTATTTGGAGAAGGTCTATCGGAGGAAATACCTTTAAATATCTATATTTTCCTGTACAAATCGTATGCATTTATTCTCACAATTTTCTTCAGGAGTAGAGTTGATGTCAATACTAATAATATTTGACAGTATCTGGCTGATTGACTTGACCTGCTCTCTTTCACTCAATATGCTCAGTAATTAAACCATTTCAGTTATAATGCTAATTTGATTTAAAAAATGTTTTAGTGGCGATAACCTCCTTGAACTAATTGGTGGTATGAAAACGCCCACCACAAAATATGTATCGTATCTCGACATTCCCGTCTTAGTTTCAATAGCACGAATTCCTCACTGTCCTGTGAAATATATGCCGTAAGTAAATGAGGCAGCAAGCGTCTCATATTGTTAAATTTACGTCATTTGAAGTAACAGACAAAGGAGCAACTACGGTAGCAAAAGTACCTCATTATTATCGACATCATACAAATGCCCCGAATTTATTCCTTTTGGATTACTCGAGGTATTATTCGTCGTTATACTTGTTCGCCTATTTCTACTTGACAATGCGATCAAATCGAGTTTCAACTCATTTAAACTTCGATTGAAGTAAATTTACTTGTTCTTCGACGAAGTGTACAATGTACAGAGTAAGGTTTCAGGTTATCCCAGAACTACTACATGAACTAGATGGGAAAAAACTGATGACACTTTCTCGAGCTCGATTTTCAAAACTATTCAATTGTCGAATCAGGTTATTGGTATTATCTCGATATTCGTGTGACAAAACTCTAGAATCTGCGATTAAAAGACGCAATGGTTGATCAGGTAACTTTTTTTGTTAAGTTCGTGCAATTTATTCACAAATTTTGTTTCTGTCTGAAATAAAGTTTGCACAAAAGTTCTTATTTTCTACACCATTTTTTATAACGGCCTTATTAGTTCCTGATTCGACTTAATTTCAGGAATTATAATGTTTTTCTTGTAGAAGCGCACTAAAAAAAACGTGACTTTAGTAATGGATGTTTTTGCTCGAATTATGGTAAGTACTAGGGAAAGTTGCAAACATGACAGGATTCGCTTTTTCAACATAATGAATTGAAACTTTATATTCGCGCTAATTTTTTGGAGGGAAATAATTTTTCTTCATAACATTTTACCTTACGGTTGAAAATAAAGGTGCGTTACTCTTGGGCCGATTTGCAGTTATCGTCTGTCCCTCGTATATAACACACGTTTTATGAGGTTCGATGCTCGCTATTTTGATTTGACGACATGCAGACACAACTGACAATCGAAGGAATTTATTAAATTTATACATTGTTTTCCCATATGGTGCAAACTTTTTGGATAGAGCTGTATACAGGGTGTTAATGAACTTATGTCAAATATTTTTGTCACTTGTCCGTTATGTCAAAATAAGATAAATACACGGATTTGTGTTGAGTAAAATCTAATTTTAAAATCTGATTTACCTCAACATTGCAAGGAGTCACCTTTTGAGAATTACAGATTTTCATAAAAGATGTTCGATGTACCCTCCATTTGCTTGCACACAAGCTTCAGCGAGACGTATCCAATTCGCTCGCACGCGTTGCAACATTGCCACGTCCTCTCGAATCGTATTACAAGCTTCGGCAATACGATGTCGCAGTTGGTCAATCTCATGAACTTCCGTGGAATACACAACACTTTTCACATATCCCCACAAAAAGAAGTCTAAAGGGGTAAGGTCCGAGGACCGAAGGGGGTCATCTAACTAGGTTGCGCGGCCTATCCAGCGATCGGGAAAAGTAATGTTTAGAAATTCCCGCACTCTCCGAAAAGTGGGCGGGGGCTCCGTCATGCAGTAACTACATATTTTGCCAAACATTTAATGGCATGTCTTCCAATAACTCCGGCAAGCGATTTAGCACACATGTTCACTGAAAACTGTTGCTGAAAGGCACCCCGACGAATTTCGTGTGTATTTTCGATAGTCCAGTTGTGAGTGTTGTGGACGTTACGTACACTATTTCGACTGCTTCATCTTGTAACAAAAGCCGGAATGCGTAGTAATTTATTTGTTAGTTCTCGGAACGGAGGGGACAAAGAGTAAAATATTTCAGTCAACACTAATTTATCGGAAAGCGAATGGCTCTCAAGTAAGTATAGCGGGGAAATTCGGGGAAATTTAGCAATATTTTTTTTACAAGTTCACTTAGACTTGGGGCCATGTGACAGTCATCTGTTGCGTCTGGGAGGCGCCAGCGTAGAAACCTATATTTTTAATAACGCGCGAAACCACGAGAAGAGCGTAGAGGTTCCAAAGTAGAATTAAATCAAATTATTAAATTGATAGTAATTGGAAAAGAAAGTAACAGATCAAGTAGCTGGTTTTTTGACGGATTTTCCCAGCTATAAGAGCAGATTAAATGAGATCGACTAATTCGTCCCGTATTTGCTACACGGAGTCGCTAGAGGAAGGCTAGGGTTACTTGTAAGTCACATAATTATTTATATAAATGTAAATTCAGTCCATTAGACAATTATTAACATGGCATAGTTATGACAAAGCGTCCCGACATTCAGGGTTCCCGCCAATAAGATAACAACAGAAACTTCTGGACCCAAGAAATGGGCGTGTCGAAGCGAGATGTCGAATTCGGGAAAGATCTCAAAAAAGTCAGTTCTTCCTTATGTTCCACATTGAGCTGTCTACTTAGTTTTAGAGTCTCGGGCTAGTTAATTAAATTTAATAATGGACAAAGTTTTTCCAACTTTTGCTATGGAGCGCGCATTCCCTTAATCTCGGTACGCTGTCGCCTGTAAATAAATTAATTAATAATGTTGTTCAAGCCGTTATGCTGTTATTTTGTTTGTTTGTTTTGTTTATTGTTATTATAACCCTTCATGGAAGTTTTGGTGTTTCTTTTTGTTTCTCTCCACTTCAGTGTCACCCTGTATAGCCAGCCACTGGATTACGTTCTATGTAAGCAATAGAGGGTAAGTGCCTGAAATTCATTCTCTGAACATACAACATTTCTAAGTTCCCACGTATTAATTAAAGTATTATGATAATTATAAACTCTATTTCGAGAATTAAATAGTAAACCCTTGTGAAATCCAGGCTCGTTATGATACTGGTCATAACGAAAGATAGATAGATAAAGAAATAACCTCACTAGGTTACAATCTATACCAAGTATTTGCGCAGTAAATTGAGGATTTCTTGCATTTTTCTAAAGCAACTATTCGCAAAAATCTCGACGTAATGGAAAATCCTCAGTAGTAAGCGGTTGAACACGTTGAATATGAAATGGGTACAATTGAGCTTCTCGTAATGTCTGCCACACAACAGGATGCGAAATATTAACTTGCTGTATGATATTTCTGGTACGGGGACACGTCGTTCAGGATATCTTGGACGGTACACTTGACCCGCTCTGTGCGCATTTTCGTTTGCTTCGCCATAAATTACCAGCATATAATATTCGCGATTGCTAAATAAATGCGCCATTTTCAAAAGAAAACTTGGAAATACGGTTATTAAATAATGTACTTTCGAAAAACAGCACAATAATCACTACAACAATGTATTACAAACTCGTAAAAAGTGTTACGGAATTTTTTTTAAATACTCGCCGTGATAAAATACTTGTATTTCAGCATTTCCAAAACAGAATGTCAAATAAATATTAATTTATAACATAATTTATATATTTATTCCTACGATCTATTCAAATTATTACAANAATGGACAAATTTTTTCCAAATTTTGCTATGGAGCGCGCATTCCCTGAATCTCGGTACGCTGTCGCGTGTAAATAAATAAATTAATAATGTTGTTCGAGCCGTTGTGCTGTTATTTTGTTTGTTTTGCTTATTGTTATTAAAACCCTTCCTGGAAGTTTTGGTGTTTCTTTTTGTTTCTCTCAACTTCAGTGTCACCCTGTATAGCCAGCCACTGGATTACTCCTACGTAAGCAATATAGGGTAAGTGCCTGAAATTCATTCTCTGAACATACAACATTTCTAAGTTCCCACGTATTAATTATAGTATTATGATAATTATAAACTCCCTTTCGAGAATTAAATAGTAAACTCTTGTGAAATCCAGGCTCGTTATGATACTGATCATAACGAAAGATAAATAGATAAAGAAATAACCCCACCAGGTTACAATCTATACCAAGTATTTGCGCAGTAAATTGAGGATTTCTTGCATGTTTCTGAAGCAACCATTCGCAAAAACCTCGACGTAATGGAAAAACCTCAGGAGTAAGCGGTTGAACACGTTGAATATGAAATGGGTACAATTGAGCTTCTCGTAATGTCTGCTACACAACAGGATGCGAAATATTAACTTGCTGTCTGATATTTCTGGTGCGGGGACACGTCGTTCAGGATATCTTGGACACTTGACCAGCTCTGTGCGCCTTTTCGTTTGCTTCGCCATAAATTACCAGCATATCATAATATTCGCGATTGCTAAATAAATGCGCCATTTTCAAAAGAAAACTTGGAAATACGGTTATTAAATAATGTACTTTTGAAAAACAGCACAGTAATCACTACAACAATCTATTACAAACTCGTAAAAAGTGTTACAGAATTTTTTTTAAATACTCGCCGTGATAAAATACTTGTATTTCAGCATTTCCAAAACAGAATGTCAAATAAATATTAATTTATAACATAATTTATATATTTATTCCTACGATCTATTCAAATTGTTACAATCGCGCCACAAAAGTGTCTAGTCGTTTTAATTTTTAAAACACTTTTCAGTTAATTGACGCTTGTCGGGTGATTCGAGATAAGTGGGCAATAAAATTTTGTCACACCACCTTAAGTAATTTTAGATTACGGTTAATACTTTAATTAGCACCGCTTGAACATTTCTGTTAATCCTCACGATTTAATCTTGACTACATAAATTGAATTTGGAACAATACGAGTTTTCGTTTTAATTGTCGAAGAATATGCTAAGTACTTTAAAAAATTATAAAGCACAAGTCACTCTTATGAGGAAATTATTGAATTATCATCATCATTTCGAGGTTATAGTCAATACTGAGGATGACAATCACTTTTTAACTTGAATATATCAACATTTTACCTTGCGCTTTTATCCGTTCACATATTTGTAGTGAAGTCAAAAGCTATAAATCTCTTTTAGTAAATAATTTTTTTCGTTTTTTTAGGCAAACATAACTTTTCGTTTTGGTTTAGCAAATATACAGTGCTATGTTTTTAAAACCTGACATAAGCCAACTTTTTTATTTGAAGTAATATACTAGTACTTCCAAATGCAAAGTTGTAGGAAATAACTTGATTAAGAAAAATTTACAAATAATTTTTTCCTTTGTTGCCAGATTTCTGCAGTAGCTACTAAATCGATATTTTTTAAATGGCAACACCGTATTTTTTTTAACATAATTTGACAAACCATGAAATTCTGAATAAAAAATGTTATGTCACATTTCTTTATTGAAGTAGCCGTTTTAGAACAATCAACAAAAACAACGAAAATAATCTGCAATCGGCAGGAACTAAAAGAAGCTAACATAGCAATTGTAGGCCTTGCATATTAAACAAAAATTGTGTTGTTTGAGAGGAGCCATCATTATTGTGCTGTCATTGTGGTATTTGACAGCTGTTGTATTTGAATATGTATAAAAATTATGGTATAATTAAGTTGCGAATATAATTTTCAGCCTTTTGCAGATCCTTGGGCACAAACTATCAGTTGTTTTTAGTTTTACTAACAATAACTTATTTTTAAAAAACTCTGGATTTGGAAGAGGCGTATCGGGATGTCTTGAGTGGAATTAAAAATTAATTCAACTTTCTCTTGTGGATTGAATGTGGAACTGATTCATCTTAGCAACTGAATTAAATCGTTATTTTTTATACACATTCAAATACAACAGCTTCTGACAAATGACAGTGCTATAATGATGGCTTCCTTTTTATTTAATTTCCAAGACCTACTATTAATTGCCATGTTAACTTCATTTGGTTCCTGCCGACTACATATTATTTTCGTTGTTTTTGCTGATTGTTCTAAAACGGCTACTCTAATAAAGAATTGTGACATAACATTTTCTATTTAGAATTTGAACGTTTGTCAAATTATGTTAAAAAAATACGGTGTTGCCATTAAAAAAAATATAGTTTTAGAAGCTACTGCAGAAATCTGGCAACACCGGAAAGAATTATTTGTAATCAAATTATTTCCTACAACTTTGCATTTGAAAGTAGTGGTCTATCACTTTAAATAAAAAAGTGGGCCCATGTCAGGTTTTTAAAAAATAGCATTGTATAATTCTACGTTACATAACCAAAACTTTGACCTTGCAAGGTAAGTGCTTTCAATTGTATTTACGATACCAATTAAAGTGTTATTTTTAAATATTTGGAATGCCAATGTCCATTGTTGTCGTCAAGGGAAAACAACAGTAAACTACAAAAGGCAATGGAAAATTCCTTTTTACGCACAGCTCTAAATTTGGACAGTTTCTCTAAAACTGATCAGTAGGTCAATTATAGTCTAAGAGCCAGTGGCCGGCAACCTAAAGGTAAATTATAAAACCTGAAATTTTGCCCAGAGAGTCTCTTATATGTGTCACTCACAACGCGGGGTCTCGCTAAGCCCAGCAAGGTGGACCTTCGTTACACTCAGGTGTGCCAGGTATAAAAATTTCACCAATTTTAAAAGTATTTTATAAAGGCTGCCGTTTGAAAATTTTAAAATATATATTTATTTTTAATTAAAAATAACAATGGCAGACGAATATCGAGCTTCCAAGGTCATGGCAGACACTTCAAACATTGATAAAAATTATAATTTTTAAAAGTATTTTATTATATCTGATCTTTTGATATATTGTTTATTGAACTATTAAAAGCTTATATTTACCTCGGCAGACGTTTTCTCCGTGGATAATATATTGGCAGACATCAAAAACTTACCTACTACCCGAGCATACCCATAGTTATAAGTTGTATAGTCATCTTTTTTTCTCTTTCATATAATACTATTATATTCTATGTAAGTTTATACCTAGTTTTTGGTCGTGTTCCCTTGGACAAAAGTACACTCGGCCTAACGGTTTTTGTCACATGTTTTTAGTTTATTTCAGTTTATTTCCGAACTCCGATGTAGAAACCTCGTGTTTTATACATAACAAAGTATAGTGAAATAACCTAATTCTATGAAGTTTTATATTATTATTAATATAATTTCAATATACAATATAATTATTAATATATTTTTGTGAATACGGATGTGAATTTATTATTATTGATATACTTTTGTGAATCCAACATTATGTCTGCTGAGTTAAAGTGTCTGTTTTGTGTCAGTGAAAAAGCTGATAAAACTGGAAAAGTTCATTTATTTACCGAAGAGACAATGGCAAAATGTCGGAAAATTCTACAATTGCGGAAGTATCATAAACTTAAATATATGGATATTATTTTACCGAATGACTTATATAATATGGGATATCATAGTAATTGCTACAAGGCATTTACGGCCATGAAAAGAAAATTTTATGATACAGAACAAACTGTAGAAGCTTCTTTCGTTTCCCAACCCAGTCCATCACCATCAGAAACGGTATCGATTGATCAGCCATCAACATCGATCAACTGCCATATTCTGTAGGAGATTTAGTTGAAAAGCTTCCTGGTAAATTCATTAGTAAGAAATTTTATATGGTACATTTTTGTCTCAATTTACACATTTTAATTTTACTATTACTGAAATAGATCCAGAGGACGATGATAATCAGTTACGTGAAGATGAAAATGATTCCGAAGATGACATTAATGAATAAAGTGAATTAAACTGGAGACGTACATTATTTATATTTATGTGAACAATTGAAATTATATTTTTTCACTAACTTTTTATGTTTTTACCTACTGGCTTATTTTAAATAAACGAAAAATTGTCAAAATTTCAATTACATTCATTTTTTTATTATGGTAAGCTAATATTTATTATAGCCTTCTAATGGACCATTTTTCCCATCATTAATATAACAATAAGAAATATAATTTTTATTATACTAATATTCGAATTTATAAGCGTAATACTGTAATCAACTGCATCCAAAATATATGGAGATCATGACTGTACATGAGAACGGTCAGGTAGTAGGTAAGTTTTTGATGTCTGCCAAGATATTATCCACGGAGAAAACGTCTGCCGAGGTAAATATAAGCTTTTAATAGTTCAATAAACAACATATCAAAAGATCAGATATAATAAAATACTTTTAAAAATTATAATTTTTATCAATGTTTAAAGTGTCTGCCATGACCTTGGAAGCTCGATATTCGTCTGCCATTGTTATTTTTAATTAAAAATAAATATATATTTTAAAATTTTCAAACGGCAGCCTTTATAAAATACTTTTAAAATTGGTGAAATTTTTATACCTGGCACACCTGAATGTAACGAAGGTCCACCTTGCTGGGCTTAGCGAGACCCAGCCTTGTGAGTGACACATATAAGAGACTCTCTGGGCAAAATTTCAGGTTTTATAATTTACCTTTAGGTTGCCGGCCACTGGCTCTTAGACTATTATGTTGACTCTCTTTTCGTCTTTCTTTCTCTTAGATCGTTTTGTGCCAATTATTTTGCTAGCTTTCGTGTTTGTTAATTACGTCAGGAATATTAAAAAAATCAGTACTACGTCATATGTGCGAATTATGGTTAAAAATATACTTTAATTGTTACTACATTTGTATCGAATGAATAAAGAAATATATTTTTTGTTATTTGAATTATTCATGTAAAGGAATTTAATTTTTTACCGAATAAAACATTAGAAGTGCGTATTTAACATTATCATAGCAAGTCAGACGCGAGTTTTTGATACATATTACGTTGAAATTAAATGATGTTTTGATGTGAATATAATTCAAATCAGCAATTAAGTAATAAGGTAAACTCTTGACTATGTTTAGTTTGCAACGTCATCGCAGTTTTATTTAACTATCACTAAAGGAATTAGCCAAAAAATCTTGAATAACAATGTCACATTACAGTTACATTGTAAATGTATTACTAATTTAGAATTCGAATGATTGAAATTGTCATCTTTGCTAAAAATCAATTAGAAGACAAATTTGCATTTTTTCTTTTCTTAAACTGAAAACGTTTTTTTTTTCAATAACTACTTTTTTCCCGTGTATAATACACTATTTTTTTCTGTGACGGGAAAAACAACGATTTAATATTGAAAAAACATTATTACAATATATTAGTCACTAAAGTTTTAAATTGGTAGGCTGTTATACTTATAGCGACAATTACATCTGCGTTGCTAAGGAAACCTTTAAAGTAATCAAATATCTGTCAATTTAATTCTGTGATTTGATTTAAAAATTGCAAACTTAGTGGTTGTTTAGTAGTTATTTTGAATAATATAAAGTTAAAAAAATGTCTGATTCCGAGTTTTATGACTGCACCGGAGTTAGTAGAAGCAGCGAAAGTAGCGTCACAAAAATTATTGCCAGCTAAATCGCGTTACTTGTATATTGTATATATCCGGGAAAAAAGTACTCACTTTTTTCCCGGGGAAAAAAGCAATTTCATAAAAAGTGACATTTTGTTACCTGTCAACAGTGATAAAATGTCAAACTTTTTTCCCGTTACAGAAAAACTTTTTTTTTTTAATTAAACCTCATGGAAACAAATTGTGCGCCAGAGCACTCAGTAAGTATTCTAGATTTGCGAAAGAAAATACAGCGACTGATTGGGGATGTGTACAACTTTTGCAATTAACTTTTAAATTGACATTTGAAAACAAGATGGAAACCGCAGTAAAAAAAGTACAATTTCTTTTGACGATTATCTAGCATTGTAAATATTGTAAAAAAGAAATAGAAGTGACAACTTCAATAGTTCGGATCACAATGAAAGAAAAATCGCAGCGGTTTGAACTCTTGTGGATTTCTTTGGGATACTTTGAGGTTAAAAAAACTAAAATACTCTTAGTCTATTTTTTATTTGTAAAGTTATTTCTAGTTTAGCGATAATGCTTAAATATACGCAATTTTTTACCCTTTTTTTTTTAAATCACGTTTCATGCGTCAGAAAAAGGTCAGATATAGCAGATACTTTGAAGTTTTCAAAGCCTTGCATAGATTTTCTGTACGAGCATTAGTTCTCAAGTTATTTTCACAGCCAAAAAGGTCATTTTTGCTTTAAAAGACTCGGCGACAAAACATCGTACAAAAGTATTGAACAGCTCAAATTAAAAAGGATGAATCAAACTAAAAGAACTGGCACGTGGGATTGCCAAAAAAAATATTGATGCCAATGGACCTTTTAAAAGGGAAACGAAAATTTTGAAAACTTTTTCCTCTGGATTTCCTATAATTATCTAAAGGTGGTCAATGATAAAAATTATTGACTTTCTGATCCTGAACCTAGAAACTTCAAGCTTCAATTTGTTTTTTTGCTCTTCTACCAATTTTCGCCAAGTTATAGTCGCCTGAAAATCACTTAAAAATGTAGGATTTTTTTTATCCTTTAATTTTTGTGACTAGTTTATATTGTCATAACTTATTGGGAACGTCTGGAATCGCCCCCGTGTTACGTACTACATAAAATAGGGTGAATATATGCCGTCGTAAAGGGCGTGTCATCCACTTCTTTTTCTTGTTTTTTATGGTACACAGAAAAATTGCTGGTTCAGTTTTATGTACGTGTCTTTCCACAAAAGTAATATGTATTGCGAATAAACATACCAAAGTATCACATCAATACAGTAACAGTGAATTGATGGACATTATGGTAAAGTACAACGATGTTCAAATAGGCGTCCACCAGCATTTGAACACGGAGGCAGAGCAATTGGTGGAGTCAGCGGTCCTAAAAAAGTTTGTATCGTATCAATGTAGCAAATCAGTGGAGGTTAAAGAAAATATTCTGTATGCAAAAAATATTTTTGTCACCTCGACTTATTTACATATTAATATGGCTCTGCGGACCTAGCTTGGTTGACTATCCTCTGTTTCTTTCTATCCATTGCCTTTTCTTTTCAACCGATAATTTACACTTGTAAGTCTTTCTCCACCTTTGTTTTCCATATTGTTTTGGGTCGTCCTCTCTTCTTCTTACCTCCAATTGTTCGTGTCATTACCATTTTTGGTCTCTTTATCTCTGGCGTTCTTTCCAATATGTCCTAACCACCTTAATTTTTTAATCTTTATCATACCTACTATGCTTGCCTCTTATATTTTATTTCCTTTTTATTTCTTCCTTTGTTCTGATCCATATTTCTGTTCTTTTTCTTAATATCTTCTTCCTCCACAGCTCCAGTCTTGCTTGTCGTTCACGTTTCACTGGCATATATAAATTTCTCAATTTATTTACTTCCCAAATATATTTTCTGAGTGTGGAAAGCTTGTAAACACCCTGTATAAATGTATTCAGGGACTTATATTATATTTTATAGGCTATTTCTGTTTTATGTCTATATTTGGTACGATAAAATAATGCCTGTGAACGTGTTTCCGTATAATTGCGTACAAATAAGGTACACGTGCATCTGCAATAATTTCCTTCACGTAATTATTAAACTTTTTTAAAAACCCACGTGCTGTACTTTTATTTAATTAACTTTTCGCAATAATTCGCATTTTGGTATATCCTTGTAGTATAAAGCGCAGTACCTACAATAATATGTCCAATTTGAATAGTCACTTCATTTTCGATAATTCACAAAAATATTTTTTTTATTAATTTATGTTAGAAAATCCGTTGAATTGTGGCCAAACATTTTAGTTCCTGTATATCATTTTTTCAACTTTTAACATGGCATGTTTTTAACGATGCAAAAATGCTTTTAGAGAAATTAGTGTGATTGTTATTGTTTAACAGGCTATTTGAATTTATCACTAATAGTATTGACGTTATTGTGTATAACCAGAAACAAGTTGCAAAGTATTTAGTTGTTTATCGATTTTGATAAATAGAATGGTACTATTTTTACTTCGTTTATGATAATACCTATAATAAAATAATAATATAAATGTAAAATGCACGGGAAATTCCGAAATAGAAATTAATACTCATTCACTAATAATATCCTTTTTATGCCAATGGACCATGTTTTCCATTAATTTACTTAAAACTTAAAATCGTGGTGATTTCCGACGATATTGATTTTATTGCAAATGGTCAATTAACACATTTTATTTGAACATACCTTTAAATGGTGTGAAGTAAGTATGTTAATATTATAATATAATACTAAGTTTGCACAGTTAAGAAAAATATTGGATTTCAATATTATAGGTGGAAAAATATTAATACAGAATGTCTGTTTTGATAATTGTGTACATGTTAATTTGTCAAGGAAAATATCTGAATTAAATAGAAAAGTTAAACCGTCGATTTTATTTTCAAGGGGGACACATGATGGCGTAAATTTTGGTGTCTTGGAAGCTACGTCTTAGGCAGGGGTGTAAAATAAATTACGCACGCCCCTGCCTAAGGGCTACCTTCCAAAACACCAAAACGCCATCACGTGTCCCCCTTGAAAAGAAAATCAACGGGTCTCAGTTTTTTTTTGTTTTTTTTTTAATTCCGATATTTTCCAGGTGGGAAGTTTGAATTGGAACACCCTATAAATATTGGTTGCAAACAATTAGACGACTGTCTAAAAGTTAAAGAACAAAATCTTAAATGAATAGTCTGGTATGCAGTCAAAGCCAAAATATAAAATGTGAACTGTTGTTTATTACTCAAGCTTTGGGAATTTAATTAATCTCTTTTCGGGGGAACTTCCAAAAATTTTTTTTTTTTTGGTTACCCCAAAAATTTGTTTTTGTTTTTTTTTACTTGGGTTTGGGGTTTTTGTTCGGTTGTTCTTGGGCTTTTCGTTGTTAACCAATTAATTAACCGGTTGGTTTTAATTAAAATTAATTAATTTTGGTTTTTTCTTTTTTCGGGGACTGTTGTTTTTTTCCCCTTTGGGGGTTTGGCCTTTTTTGGATTTTTAGGCCCTTATACATGTTGCGACCTCTTAGCTATTAACTGCCGTTATTACCGGTTTCGTACGTTGCACTGTAGCGAAAGGCCGACGCGACGGCTATGATCATCCGACCGAGTCCCGAACTCTATTTTTTATACAAATTTGAGGATTAAGTAGAAATTGTCAAATCTAGAATAGAGTTTCTTCAAAAAACGAGTCATAATATAACATTTTCATATCAATACATTGCACAAGAGAGGGTTTACATTCAATTAGCCAAAAAGCAAGCTTATTTTTTTATACGATCGGTGGATTATCTGTTTTATTTTTTGTGGGTAAAATTTTTATATTTTTAACCCGACATATGAGGGTAAATACTCTTTCACCTATTGTTTTTGCCAGTGGAATGGAAATTGTAATTCTGTAATAATATAAATTTCTTGTACCACATATTTCTTGTTAAATAAAAAAATCCTGATGTAGGATATCTGGAAGGAAGATTGAAAACTGCACTAAAAGAAATGCGCTTTATTCTTTATTAGAATTCTATATGGCATTATAAGACCATTGTATACTATATGTGACAGATAAACAGGTGGATATAAAACGCGTATTGCTAACACAGTTGTATAGTGACTATAAACCATATTCTTTATTAAATTATTGTATAACTAGTATGCAACGTTTTTTATACCCTTTACGAAATAGCAATAACTGTTATTAAAGTGTTCCATATCGTTATTAGAACATCTAGTACTGGTTATAAGTACACTGTATGAGTTAAAAACATGAGAAATTTTATTGTATAACTGTAATTACAAGCTAAGGTAATGATGCACCCGCATTTTCTTGTATTACATGAAAATTTGCACTATAACTATTCCACCTTAAGAATGAAGCATCCCCTGAAAGGTTGAGCTTCTTTTCTTTTAGTTCTATTTCCTCTGGTTGATTAACTTTATACCCATGTTCCTCTTTGTCCCCGTTAGCCTTCTGTTCCTCCATCTTATGTAAAACTTAACATCAGGGGTTTCTAATAGGGCATACAAGATAATAATTTTTAAGATTTAGACAAGATTTACATTTGAAAAAACAAAACAATTACAAGCCATAAAACAGATAAATACTTACATAATTTTCCATTTTACACAAAGCGATATGATCATGTATCCCACAAAACTTGTGCCTATACTGTTTATTTTAATCAAACTAGACGTGTAATAGTCAATGCACAGCGGACTGTCGGAAATTTTACGATCATAACCGTTTATGCACCGAGAGGTGACGATCTCTTAATCATTATAAGAAGCCTTTTACACGTTAGAAACGGAAACGTAATCAGTATGAGAACGAATAATTCTGTTAATACAATTGTTATATACAGATCCGGATACAGGTAAAGACCGGAAGATTTGTTGTATAAAGATACAACAAATCTTCCCTACTATACAATTGGAACATAAAGTCTATAACACATAATAATGTATAAGTAATTCATTATAATATTTATTTCATAGATGCATAAGGTGTATTAAGCACCTTCCAGTTAAACTCATTGGATAATGAGTATGGAGTTGAGTGATTTTTTTTTTAGTAAAAGTTGTATATTTGTTATAAAAGTTTTAATATGCACTATACACATTGTTCTAGATACACAGTTTAATAAACCCATTTCTTTCAGTGTATTTTTGATTAATTTACAATGATTTTATTAAATTTGCATAAGCTCCACTCTAGCTAATGACACCACATGTTAGTAATGATTGAACCAGTACAACATAAATTTTTCTAAATTAATATTTAGTTAGACAATAATAATTCTTATCAAGCCATGGCGCTATTTTAATCAGGTCACTATTTATTTTAGACTTAGCTTCTCATATTGTCTACCCTTTTTCATTCATTCGTTCCTGGTAAATGATACTAAAATTGAAACAAAACAGTTAAACCCATTCATAATGTAATACGCCAATCACTTTTTACAAGGTCAGTGTTAAGAAATCGTAACTTTGTATAAAATGTTTACCATAATGACAGGTATTATGTCGCTTCGTTGTCTCACACATAGTGTTTGTATCGCTACCTACGCATTTCCATGGAAGGTCGGCCGTGCCGGTTCCCAAAATAAAATTTGCCCTGTGACCTTGTCCTTATCCTCCTAGATTTTTTTTGTTTGCCTCGTACGACTTCGTCCTTCCTTTAAAAATATATAGGCAGAGACATTAGTAGTCTAATAGCGCACGCATTACTACTATATTTAAAACGTGATACCTATACGGTGGCAAAGCCAGACACAAAAGTTTAAGCAGACATGAACAGTTGCGTCGTGGGGTTGATTATATGATACTGGGTTGCCCAATTTGTAAAACAATGTTCTTCAATATCAGAAATCGAGGTATGCACCTGTTGATATTGCGGGAAACTACTACACTATACTAGTACCTAGTAAACAGCTAGTAATAAATAATTATCCAAAATAAGTACTTTAATAATAAGTTTAAAATACAATTAATACAAAAATATGAAATATGTTATAGCTTCTTGTTTCTGTTTCAAATTTAACAGCTTAGCAAATGCCAACGTTTCGATGTCATCTGTATATTTTCTTTTCAAACGTCAAGTCTCATTTATACTTTTAATCATGAAACATACCTAGTTACTATGTGAAAATGTTAACAAAAAAGTTACTGTTCTGAGCCATACATTATTTAAAAAATAATTATTTCTGACTATACTACGCAGAATTCAAAGAAACAAGCAGAGGCATTTTTTCTTCAAAAAAGTCTAATTCATTAAAAAATAATAATATTTTCTTGATAATTCATAATTTTTATCAATGATATAGCGCGAAACTTTAACGTAAATTTTTTAATGTATGCTGACGATTTGAAAATTTATACTAATGTCAACTCTGTATCTGATTGTAATAGGCTTCAGCACAGCTTGAATTTGCTTACCTTGGTGTGATAATAATCGGCTCCCCTTAAACGCTTCGAAGTGCATTGTAATGTCTTTCTCCCGTAAAACTAATTCTACTCTATTTAGTTACAGCCTACGTGATCAGGTACTGGTTAGACCTGAGCATATTAAGGACTTAGGGGTCATCTTTGACCCAAAATTAACCTTCTCTGCACATATTGCTGAATCTGTCACAGATGCTTACAAAAATTTGGGTGCAGAGGAGGTTTCTTAAATCGGTCAGTTTTATCTTAGATGGAGTATATCCAGCTCTGGGATAACCTCAGGAGTTGTTATTGAATAGGTTTGAAATGCATAGTTTAATTGAGAGGAGGGTTATGTACTCGATAATGTTCTTGTACAAAATTGTCAACCATGATATTGATTGCATTGAGCTTACAACACAAATAAATTCCCGTGTTCCTAGAATAAATGCCAGATCAAATAGTTTGTTTAATCTTCCTTCTTCGCGCACTAACATGTTGCGGTGGTCTCCTTTACATCAAATGCTTTTTAATTATCATAATATGGAGAATAGCCTGGACATTTTCAATACTTCTTTAGCACATATTAAAAGAATTTTCTATTCTCACAATTGAGTTATCGGATTTTTAATTTCTTGTTAGTTTTTTATATTACCTACTTANATGATCTACAACTTTTGTATTAGATACTTTGTTTGACGTCAACTTACGCCAGAAATCCCAATGATACAATTTTTCATAACTTTTCAACCCCCCAAATCAACCCTCCGCCGCCCCTGCTCATGCATTTATTTTTTTTAGGTTTATTATAAGCCCTTTTATCATTTCCACTTATAAAAGTCCAGGTAACAATTTTTTTTTCTCCAAGTGCAATTTGGTTGGACTACTTACTAGTTATTATGTGAAAATGTTAAAAAAAATTACTGTCCTGAGCCATACATTATTTAAAAAATAATTATTTCTAACTAAACTACGCAGAATTCAAAGAAACAAGTAGATACATTTTTTCTTCAAAAAAAAGTCTAATTCATTAAAAAATAATATTATTTGCTTGATAATTCAAAGGAATAAAAAAATAAATAATGTCTGTTAAGGTTAGTTAAAGACCCTTATGCCGATTATTACCTACAATTTTCATTCCATTATCTTAATCAGAAAGAAAGTTATTATAGAAAATATCCAAAGGAGAAGATCCCTTTGGAGGGCCATATCGCAGTAACGGTGTTCTGGAGGACCAATAGAAACTTTTTTTACTATTTCTGGCTCTACTTTCACCTCCTTAAATTTCGTACCAACTTTTCCAAACACCCTGTATATTCAATAGTTACCTGCTTACTGGATTAGTATAATTTTTTACCTTTTCTTCGTCCCAAATCCATTTCAAATAATATCTGTTTATTTCTTTATTTTTGGCAAACGTCCCATTAATCAATTCATTATCAACATCTTAAATGAGGTCTCTCGTATCACAATGTCATGGGCAGTGCCATAAGGAGAATAGAAATTAGTTCCAATTAGGTAGTTCATACATATCTTCCCTTATCTAATCTGACTTCAATCCAATTGTATTATTATAGTCTCTCATTAACATTACAATTTGCGCTGTTTTTGTTGATCGTCTCATTTACTTACTTTTGCGGATGAATTTTCGGCTGACTAAAATGATGGGGACCTTTGCTGAAAACATTTTTAAATAATTTACAATGCACTTCATAATAATTAATATTAAACAGAAGCAATCATTCAAGTATGATTCGTAAATATTCTAAATTATGTTTCTTCGTTCTAAGGCTAGTACACCAAAATGCGACTTGTTTACATGTAATCCAAAAAGGTTAGTTTGATAGTGATTTGTTGACTATGTTATCCTCCAAGTAACCTTTGGGGAATTAACGTAAATACGTAGATAATAAAGTGTGTTGCAAATATTTTTGTTTGCTAGTAACATATCAAATTTATGGCCGGATTGCTAATTATCCTTAAGGTCCTGATTGAAATGAAGATAAGATAACTAACAAATATTAAAAATCTCAATGCTTCACACTTTCTTCAATGGACAAGTTGGAATAACACAGAAACTCTTGCGTAAATTATAATGGCAATAGTAAATCCGCAGAGATTTCCCTAACTTTTTCGCGTTTATGTATTTTTCTAAATTCTTGTGGGATGGTAATTTTCTTACCTGTATTTACTTATTCTGCTTCGCTTCTTCTTCTTTGTATCCTATTGTTCTTCTTTATTTTCTGGGCGCCAGCTCACATGAGCATATAGTAATTTAATTCAAATTTTGTTTGTTATGTTTATAGAGGAAGTCTTTGTTTGAGAAAAAAAAAGATTCAAGCAAATTTTTATCTAATATGAGTAGTCTTACCTCAGGGCAAGGTTCTGAGAAGATTAGTATTTTAATTTTAAAATATTATACTGATTAATGAATTTAGATACTTAATCTTGAGAAGGAAAAGAAAATAATTATATTTGAATTTTAACTGACCAGTTATTCCATTTCTCGTAAAAATAATTTATAATTCATAAAAATTTGATTGGCTAACACTTAATTTATTTTACTATTTATCCAAAAATTTTTAATCTTCTATCAATAGAAGTATTCTTAAATTAAACCTACGCCACTTCCTCTACTCTAACTTAAACTAAATAACAATATCCAAGATTTGGATTTAACTATTAAATTTAGCACAATGTATTATGGTCCTTTATCTCCTCTATTTATTTCCTGTACCTGTTAGCACGACTTCTGTTCTTGACTTGTCATCTGTCATATTAACTCCTTGTTGTTTGTCTCCTTGCTGATATTTCTATATTACTATTCCCTGTCGGTGACTTGGATTGGATCTGTGTTGACTCGAAACTGGGTAACACTCTATAACAGTAACAGTAACTTTGTTTTGTTATTGGACTTACTTAACTTTCTATTGTCCGTAATCTTCAATTAACTTAGTTATTGAGACTGTTTTCTTCTACTCCCTCTTATAAACGGTTTTTCTTTATTGAATACATGTTTTTTTTTCCGGCAACCAAATTACCTTTCAAATTAAAAATTTTATTTTCAAAACTTTAGCTGTCAGCTTCCCAATTTATTATTTTTCTTCCTTAGTTACCTCACTCTATTTCTTTTCATGTCCCACAAATTTTTTTTAAATCACCAATTTTAGTAATCCAAATTTTTATTACCAATCACATTTTCAATTTCGAATATACTTTATTATTACATTATATTTCTTCTTTTATTTTGTTTGAAATTCAGTTTTTACGAAAATTTTTAATTGATCATAATTAATTTTTATTTATTTTATCTTTTCTTTCTCAATATCAACCGTCTACCTGTACTCCTATTGGCCACACTTATTCAACTTATAATTTGTTTCTTTAAAATTAATTATACCAATTTTATTTTCGCAAATTTGCCTTTTGCTTTGATATTTTAAAATCTTTGCCCCAACTCATTCTATTACAGTATATATATCCTGTCATTTATAGAAAACAATTTATTTCAAAATTCGTAACAAAAAATCTGCAACAATCTGGATATCTTTAAAAGAACAAGTATTAATGTTCAGTTACTGCCGATCTTATTAATATTGCATACACACAATACAAGGTCTGTTTTCGAATTACGCTCTAATGGAGATATTTAGTGATACGCGGTTGGCAGCATTGCGTTGTACATAACCTTCTCTGTAACCACATGTTCTTGGAATGTTGATATCTCTTTTAGTTTTCGTGATATTGTTATTTGAGTGAATGCGTAATAATAAATTTATTATTATTATTATTACATAATAGCAAGGACAGAGGCAAAGCCTATTTAGTCCAATAAAATATACAAAAAGACAGTTAACAGCTTTTAGAGTAACAGTAAAATAAATAGCTAACATAAAAGAAAAAGAACAAATAAGTATGTGAACAGAATACCAAAATAACAATATAAATCACAGCTAACTAGCGAAACAGGCCATAAACCGCACACGAAAATACACTAGGCGCGCACTCAATGTAAAAATTCTGATGACATCCATACATCCAACCTGTTCTTGAAAGAGTTGACCGATGGGGCAGTAACAACAGATGAAGGTAGGCTATTCCAATGGTAGAACACTCTATTTGGGAAGAAATTTTGACGCAAAGACGTTTTGAAGTTTTCTCTCGATAATTTAAACTGATGACCACGTAAACGCTCATCCAAATTTAACCTAAATAGGTCTCCAAAAGTTAAACTGTATTGATTATTTATAATCTTATACATTTGGATAAGATCACCACGAAGACGTCTCACATTAGTACAAGTAATTCTCAAATTATCCAAACGGTGATGATATGGAAGAGATCTAAATTTGGGGATCCATTTTGTGAATCTTCTCTGCACGCTCTCTATCAGATTAATATCTTTTATCAGGTAAGGGGACCATATGTTCACGCAGTATTCCAGATGCGGACGAATATATGTTTTATATAATTTTAAGAAGACCTGATCGTTTGAACTCTGGAAACACTTATTTAGAAGATAAGACACGGAGTTGGCTTTTTTCACAACGGTGGAAATATGTTCAGACCAAGTGAGACTGGAATTGATTACTACACCCAAATCATTCTGGTTTTCGACAGTTGTTATAAGTTGACCTTGACCGAAAGTGTATGTTGCCTTGGGATTATTTTTACCAATATGTATAACAGTACACTTATTTAGATTCAAAGGGATGAGCCAATCATAGCACCAGTGCTCGATGGAATTAATATCATCTTGTAGAGTTTGATGATCTTGTAGTGCATTTCCAAATATCTTAGTATCATCGGCATACAGTGCATGCTGCGATTTGAGCTGTAGCGAGAGATCAGCTGTATATACCAAAAATAGGACTGGTCCAAGAACAGAGCCTTGCGGTACCCCTGAAAGAGCTGCTTGAGATTCTGAATGCGATTTGCCAACTCGTACTGAAAACGTTCGATTTGTGAGGAAACTATCTATCCAGGCAAGTAATGGGCCTCGTATACCATTATGTTCCAATTTATACAATAGCCTGTTTTTCGGGACTCTATCAAACGCCTTGGCAAAATCAAAATACAGAACGTCGACTGGAAATCCCTTGTCTAGCCATAGTGTCCACGAGTTCACAGACGATAAAAGGTTCGTAAAGGTAGAACGGCCCGGAAGGAAACCATGCTGTGTATCAGGAATAATGCTGTGGGCAAGTAAGTAGCTGAGAAGGTCCTCCTTTATTATACGTTCCAGAGTTTTTACGCAGACAGATGTTAAACTTATTGGTCTGTAGTTATTTGCATCCAGTTTATCGCCTTTTTTAAAGATGGGGGTTACTGATGCAGTAAGCCATATTTTAGGAAGCTGGGCTGTTCTTAAAGAAGTTTGCATTATGAACGAAAGAGGCTTCGCAAGGGCTGTTGCAGAGATCTTTAATATATTTGCAGGTATCTCATCTGGACCTGGAGAGGAGTTAGTACGGAGCCGTTTTAGATGTTTTAATACCACCTCTTCAGAAATAAAGATATTTTCTAAAGAATTTTCAACACGTGGATTTGGTAAAGCAGGATAGGGTCCAAAAGGTTCAACACAAAATACTGACTGGAACATGTTCGAGAGCACTTCAGCAGCTTCAAGATCACTAACAGAGATAGATCCATCGGATTTTTTGACCATAGGAGTTTTGACAGCAGTCTGAAGTTGACTTCTAGTATACTTATATAATGCTTTTGGACCTTTCTCCACAAGGTTATTCTCAAAATTTTGCCTAGCAACTCGAATGTCATGGGTTAATTTATTTGAGAATTCACGATGAGCGAGAAAGTCCTCTACAAGACCAGTACGTTTGTATCTACGCCAAAGACCATGTTTCGCCTTGGCTCTAACTATAAGATCACCACTAATATATGGCTTCTGAGAATTTGAAACTTTGCGAATAATAGTACTGCAATTACTCATAGCATCAGAGATAGCTTCATGAAAAATATTCCACATCTCCTCAACGTTATTAGAAGAAAAAATGTCCTCCCAAGATAAGCTATTCAGTTGGGATTGAAGATCGTCATAATTGATTCTCGTAATATTATTAATAATATTTCGGCCAGTGTTATGTTCAAAGACTTGAATTTCAAAAGTTATAACAACATGATCGGAACAGCCAATTGGAGGGTACAATTCAAGATTTGCTATAATGTTATCATCGTTTGTTAATAGAAGATCAAGTAAGGAGGGTTCTTGATTTTGCCGATATCTAGTAGGTTCTCGAATGAGTTGATCAAGATTAGAGTTCAAAAACATATTGACAAACATAGATGGAGCATTTATCATGTTGTCAGAGGGTGCCAAGGCGTTCCAGTTAATAGTTGGAAGATTAAAGTCACCAACAATAACAAGGTTCTTATACCTGGTAATTAATTAATCTGTTTCAGTAGAGTACCCAAATAACTTCAAATAACATAAAACTATAGAAGAGATAAGTATAGGGAACCATATTATGGATGAAAAGAGAATAAAAAAGCACATCCAAATTTGAAAAAAATATACGGGGTATTCCATTACAAAAAATCAAGTTTGGATGGTTTCCAATAGACCACACGTGGTATTGAATTATCACCACCCTGTATAAGATTCGGTAACTCTGAAGATATGGTTATGCCGCTTAGGTATTTAGCAAATATTGTTGCTTTACCTGTCTAACTGTTGAATGCACATGTTTTTAAAATGAGTTCTGATTTTTATTTTTTTTCCTAAAAAGCTAAATATCTCGAAAACGGATAATTTTAAAAATAGAAAAAAATGATGAAAGTCACCTTAAAATGAATTGTAGAATCCAAAAATATAAAAATATACAAAGTGTTCCATTTAAAATAACAAAGTTTACGTCAACTTCCGGTATATTATAACCGGACGTGTTACAGGAAGAAAATTATTAGATTTAAAAAGTGCACTTTATTTGCGAGTATCTTATTCAATGTAACTGGATTTTTTTCCCTCGCGCTTACTTAATTATTGTGGATCGGCGACTAAATTAGAGAAGTTTTAGAAGAATTTAGAGAATTTTATTATTTAAGTATACGAAAACGGTTTAGTTTTTCGAAATGATATATTGGCTTGTTGAATAAAAGTGAGTTTAGAATAAAATACCTATGACGTCTAGATCCATAGCGGAAGCAATTCGCTTTAGAGATACGAGATTAATTGAAATTTTCCACTTAAGACATTATTTTGCGTTTAGAAATGTACTGTATGTATAATGACAGTACTTTCCTTTTAGTTCTTTAAACTTCACTTTGTTAAGAGGAGAATTTGCTGTTGGAGAAATATGTATAAATCTTCAGTTGGTGATATTCTATGAAAAACTTTTAAATTATCAACAAATACAAGCCTTTTACGTAACATATAATAGCATAGATCATAATAAAATGTGGGAAAAGTAATGGTCCTAGGTTTAAACCTTAGGGATTCCCCAACATAGCCACGATATGATGAGCCCTTTGACCATTAGGTATACAAAACAAACTGTACTCGAATTCGTAAATCCGTAATCAAACAACTTCTAGATAATTAAACAATGATCTAACTCGTGAAAGATCTCTGTATTCTACGTCAATTTAGACTCGATTGTCTGAAATAAACTGAGTAAAATGAACCAAGGTAGCTGTTGTATCGTTTATCCATAGAACCATGTGGATTTGGAGACATAAACTTAGAAACCTGAGAATATAAGATACATATATCATAGACCTTCAACGGGGTAGATAAAATTGCTCTGTCCGTAGCTACTCACAAAATGGGGATCACCATATTTTAGGAGAGTATATAATTTCGCAATTAGTAGTTAACTAACTTTAAGCGAAAGGTTAATATACAGGTTCGGAAAGTCCCCATGGTTCATCGGCCGTTACGTGAGAGCGATAAAGTAAGTCATAGAAATCCGTGCGATAGAGAAGGATGGCTATAATGAAGGCGTCTCATAGTTACTGCCCGTTTCGCCCTTCCACAAATAAGATCCACTTCCACTTGTAATTCAGCAATGGGTGGTCATCTTTGTTTTCGTCGTTTGCCTTTTCTGTAATAGATGTCACTACTTATACTATTCCGACTTCGGTATTCCGATATATTAATACAATCCGTTAACAGAGGGCAGCACAATTTGTCTAAGGTGAGGCACAGCCCTAGAAAGAGTGATGCCAGACTACAGATTTTTTTGGAATTGGGGAAATAGGAAATTTTGCTTTATTTCTTGGGATTATTAAGTCATTTTAAAAAGTATACTTAAATAACAACTAAATGAACTTTAAATGCAGCTGAGCACTTTACTCCATTTGAATAACTTCTCAGTAGGGGAACAAGGTCACTAGATTTACAAACAGAGGTATACCGGAATCGAAATTGTATGAATAGTGACATCTATTAAAGAAAAGCCAAACGACGAAAACCAAGATGACCACCGGTCGCTGAATTACAAGTGGAAGTGGATCTTATTTGTGGAAGGGCGAAACGGGTGGTGACTATGAGACGCCTTCAGTATAGCCATCCTTCTCTATCTCACGGATTTCTATGACTTACTTTATCGCTCTCATATAACGGCCGATGAACCATGGGGACTTTCTGAACCTGTATACATACAAGTAAGTAGAATTAAAGTTCGCCAACAATGTTTAACAATAAAACTAGGTATCTATTTGATCGTCTCTGCAGTCATTTTATCTTTTAATGTTGATGTTGCTCTAATAATACCTTTATCACTATTACTCTAAGCTGATTTTGTGTTATTAAAATTATATTTAAAATTTGGCTAGAACCTCTAAGTAAATATAAAGATTACTGATACTATTTATGCTTCTAGACAAAAATGAAATGTTTGTTGCAGATTGATAAACAGGATTGATTTTTCTGAGGGGCTATGTATACTGTTATTTATTTATTTTTTTCATGAAAAAGCCTCTAGCTGCAATATTTCATCCGATGATAATTCTAGTTGTTAACTACGATGATAAGGACCATTAACTCCGAAACAGTGCTCTTTTATCAACGTGCAGTTGATAAACTAGCACGATAAAATTAAATCGGTTAATTCATTGATTTCAATTAGAAATAGTGTTTGTACAAATAACCAAATTTTTATCTCATTATTTTGTTGACTATTTTCATTTTCAAATAAACATGCCTATGTAAAAAGCATATATAATCATCATTTCATTTTATCTATTCAACATAATAAGTAGGTATATTTGAATTCTTGGTAATACTTGATGTAACTTGAATGCATAGAATAGATACGTACATTATTTAACGTATTTCACCGAATACAGTATTTGTTGAATAAACCGAGATAACATTTAGCAGGAATTAACATTAATTAATCCAAATTCGTACTAAATGGATACCATGGAATAAATGAAGGAACATTTTCGACTTAAATTTCATTTATGATGTTAAAGCCAGCTGTCACCAGTATTCAACTAAAATAATAGTCCTCATTAAAATTTCAAAACAGAAGCTTAAGATACACAGTTTCTATCACAATTGCATTTTGCAAGCTCTTTTGCATTCTGGAATATTTATTCAGGCTGCTTGAGCCTGCCATTATTAAATACATGCATTTAGTATTTGATATTATATTGATGTGTGTTTATATCAAGGCATTCCCAGAATAAGTGCCGAAATTTTAATCAGGGATTTAACTCGTCGAAAGCAACAACTTTTATCTCCAATATATTTTTATAAACTCCTTAACCTTTTATATAACAAATATATTTATTTTTTAATATTAAACGGACTTTTTTGTGTGGGGATAAGTATTTGAAGAGCTTGGCTGCATAATGAATTAATAATTACCATGCAAGTATAAACCATCGACAATGCCACAAACATAATTCTTGATCAATGATACAATAGTTAGATTGCGAACATATTTCTCGATTAAAATTATGTATCGAATGTCATAGATGTTGTTTCATATGAGTTTAAGCGAATTCTTATAGTATTGCCAAACTGATTGTATATGTATAATCACGGTGCAGTATATTTTCTTAACCCTTAATTATAGATAGAAACACACAAGTTCCATAATTTTTTCAATGACAATTGTTAATTACCTTTTTCATAACAGTTCTTTCCAAATTAGTGAAGTCAAGCTGTACACGTTCTTAAAAAATGAGTAGGTAAAGGAAGACCAGTTACTCTTTACAACATTTTTTGTAACTTGTAACTAGCAATATTTACATTTTTTTAAATTCGTTTCAAAACGATAAAGGACAATGAGTCTGATTCGGAAAAGTAAAGTCATTCAGTTTTGTCGGGCAGGCTTAAATTTTATTTAAAAAAATGCTAACGAATATCGATTAATTGAGGATAATTTTAAATCATTTAATCCTAATTAATTATACCATCCATGGTTTTTGTAAAAAGTGCAGATCTGTAAACACGATACAATGAAGTCCTTACCATGCAGTCAATATTAATCTTTTGGGGGAGAATTTGTATTCAATTTGGGAAGAAATAGCGCAGAGAATTTAATTTGGTCGTAGAAGCGTTAAAACGGACAATAAAAATGGTAAACCGCAAATCTAATCATAACACTATCATAAAGGTTCGATTTGGCCATTTTAAACAAAATTGCCACACATATTCAGACAGCACTAGTTTTTCACGATGATTTCTGCCGTGTCTCTTCTATATTACAGGTGTTAAACAAAGACTGTAAAATATTTCAGGAGGTAATAGTATGAACCAAAATAAGCAGAAAAGTCTTAATACACTATTCGTTTTTCAAACAATTTATTTTATTAGGAATAAACCGACAAAGGAAGCTTTTAACAAACAAAAAACAAAGTTACAGAAGATGTTCAAAATGCCCTCCGTCCATTTCCAAGCAGGCACGACATCTTCGTCTCAACGATATTCCAACTCTTTCGAAAACACTCTCCTTGCTTTGGATTTCTTGACACTTTTGATTAATCCGTAGCTGCAGCTCTTCCAGGCTATTTACAGGAGTACCATACACTAATGTCTTCAAATATCAAATTGGAAATGGACGGAGGGCACTTTGAACATCTTCTGTAACTTTGTTTTTTGTTTGTTAAAAGCTTCCTTTGTCGGTTTATTCCTAATAAAATAAAATGTTTGAAAAACGAATAGTGGTCCATATCTCCGCAACCGTTACTTTGCGGACCCATGTTTATTAAGTCTTTTCTGCTTATTTTGGTTCATACTATTATCTCCTGAAATATTTTACACTCTTTTTTAACACCCTGTATATTTTCATTATTCCTTTACTAATTTTTAAATAATATTAGGTTAAGACCCTGGCAAGTAAGCTGTAATCTAAATTTATATTCCATCTTCCTAATAAAGCCAGTGACCTAGTTGCGTGAGGTTTTGTGTAGATCCTCTGTGGAACAAATATGTGTGTTCTATCATTTTTTTTCTCCAAGCACGACGACATTCAGAATCATCCACGAAATCTAACTTTTGTAGGTGACATATTAATCAACAGTGTCCAGCTAAAGGATACTTAGTTACCTCCAGTTGATTTTGAGCTAATCTTTGCAATTAATTGTTGTCATTACTCAAATGTTTTCTTCCTGTTTAAGTCGAGGAGGGCAATTTTGGTAGTAACAGAAGCTATACCAAAATCTGACTGGTCCAGTGAAGTTCGGAAGAGAAGAGATCTGCATTAGAATCCAAACCAGAGTCATTCTATGCTGATTGCCTAGCAACATCAGAGCATTCTGACGGTTCTACACCGTTAAGAACCAAGTGTTTTTGGGGATGTTTAGTTTGGTTGACCGTGGACATTTTTATCGATTTTTAAGGATAGGTTCCAAAGCTTTTCGACAGCCTGATCCTTGAATTGCAACTACATACTCCTGCTCCAACAACTTGTGAAGTTTTGGGGTCGTTGTGCACCAACACCGTCTTCAAAGGATCAGTTTTCTCTCAGAAAGGATAATGTTGAAAAGCAGTTTGTAATTAATTTGTGTAGGAATATCATATGAGGCCATGGACATAATATTATGGCTTTCCATATCCTGTAATAATTCTACTAATCGGTGTCGTACCCTCACGACTCTTCCTCTGATAAATATAATGATAGGTGGTATATCGAAGAGGATTTCCAAATGCGGAGCTAAATTCGCTTTTTATGTAAACCAGAGAGTTTGGCTTTGAAGAACCACTAAATTAAGCCATATGTGATCGTAGGTCTGATGACCACCATATATAAACGGTACGGTTGTTTTTTATAAAAAAAAACATTATATTATTAGCTCACATATCTTTACTCTTTTATAAAGGCATTAAATTCAATTTTTTTAAAACTCTTATCAAAAGAAGACAAGCAATGTTGTTCGATACCAGAACTCAAGATTTTATTTGTCATTTAAAATTTTTTCTTGACTAGTTTTTCGTGTTCATTGTTGTCCATTGTATTATCCATACAATAGTATATTTAGAACTACTTAATTTTATTTTTTTTTCTTCACCTTTTTTTGAAAATTGACGTTCTTTGTATTCGTATGGTTGCAAGCGTATGAATACATTTGAATAAAATTAAAGTAAGAACATTATATGCAAATTGAGTAAAAAAATAAGCAAACTTACAACACCACTTTTAATTAGTTTAATAAATTTTTAATTAATTCCTTGCGTTTCAATACAAAAAGGTGGAAAATTTGCGATAACCATTTATCATACGCTGAACCATTTTTTATATTTCGGCGTCGCAATTTACTAGATTATTCTACAGGAGTCACACGATCCTATTTATAAGAAGGTTATAAATTTTATACTGCACAAAAAAACGTGCGTTCACTTCATAAATTACTTTTGAGGGAAAATATAGAAATAGATGGTTTAACGTGTCTTTTGTGTAACAATAAATAACTTCTCGATACTATTTTAGAGGTAATGTCGCGGCTACACAATAGACTACAATGGCCTGTCAGCCGCAATTTTTATCCAACCAATCTTATCAATCCTATAACGCGTGTTATAGTAACTATTAATAAATATTATCCACTTCTAGATGGTATCGCTCACATGTATAGGGTGTAAATAAATGAGTGCGAAAAAATTCAGGGGGTGATTCCCTGTGGAAAAATAAAGGGGGTATTTTATATAACAAAATATCTCATTTGAACATCCCCTGTCAAGATACAACCGTTTAAAGAGGGTGTCAAAAAAGTAGTTTTTTTCTGAAATATCAAATATAGTCCAGGGAACGAAGAGAAAATAGGGTAAAACCTCCGAATACTTTCGGATAGATTTGATTTTTATGAAAATTTGGAATTAAGCTTATTTCACCCTGTAGATGAAAAGTTATACAGGGTGTACAGTATGTTATTCTACGTTCAATTTTAAGCAATAAATTTCCTATGGACTTAGGTCTGGAAACGCTTCGTTTAGGATATACAGGATGTCAAATTTAAAAAAATTAATTACATTTTCTTTAATAACTCTCGACTACTTTGTGTTAAATTCATGAAATTTTGCATGCGGAGGTTTCTTGGGACGGGAAATTCAAATTTTATGGACGATTGGCTGTATTCCCCAGAGGGTGCCACAAGCGACCATTAGGATCCTTTTAAATCGCTTCAACTTTTTTGTGCACTGTGTATGTCATTTCGGAATAGAAAAACATTTTTCCCTATCTTTTCTACTTAAGAAATGTACATCTTATTGAAATCTCTAGGAGCAGCCGTTTCCGTTAAAAACTCATCTAAAGATGATGATGCATGCAAATTATGTATTATAGTGAATCGAAAGTTTATTGTTGTCAGGTTTTGTACATTTTGTTTACAGATTTTATTTTTGCAATTCTCACAAAAATTTTGTGAATAGATTAACGCTAATCGTCAAGTAGTTCCAATGATGCTTTTTACTGACGAAGCTGATACATAATTAGCACTCTAATACATAATTTGCATGCATCATCATCTTTAGATTGAGATTTTTGAGTTTTTAACCTGGTGCCAGTAACGTTTTAAATATTGAAAATTCTATAACGTACAATTTAGATAGGTTTTTATTAGTTATAAAGATGTTCCAAACATTATTAGAAAATTCCTTTATGACTGAATTATAATTTCTGCGGTATAATAGATTTAAATTTTTAATACATTTCCGCTGCAGTTTAAGTAAACCTGTTACGGTTTTTATTAATGTATTCGCTTTACCGCTAAACAGTAAACAGCACATTTTTACTAGGAGAAATGTCTAACCAGATGGAAGCGATAATATTCCAGTAATAAATAACAATTTAGTTAAATAATGTTAAACTGCTTTCATAAACGTCTACATAGGAGTTACAGGTGTGGCAGAATATTAGAAGACGTACCCAAAATTTATAAAAATACAACAGTGACATTAAAATTTCAACAAACTATTATAAATTATAAATCTTGTTCAAGGTCCGATCGGTCGCGAAATTGAAACCACAGTGAAAATCAAAAATGTTTTAGTTGCAACATTTAGCTACATCTTCCAGCTATTTCTCTACATAGTCGTCACTCCTACTTAGACATTTGTTATAGTACCAACTTTCCAATACCCTCCTCATAGAAGGCAGCCAATTCTATACAGTGGTCTGCAGCTCGTTGTCTGTACCAAAATGCTGCCCTCCTAGCGAGAGTTTCATGTGAGCAAAGAAATGAAAATCGGAAGGAACCAAGTCTGGGGTGTATGGTGGGTGAGCAAACACTTCCCATCAAGAACGCTGCAGGAGCATCTTTATTACAGCTGCAGTGTGCTACCAAACATTCTCATGAAGAAAAAATATACCTGATGACAACATTTTTCTTCGCTTGTTCTGGATTGCCCTTCGTAGACGTTGAAGAGTCACGCTGTATGAGGCTGTAGCGATGGTCGTGCCACGTTCCATGAATTCCGCCGAGAGAACTCCTCTTCGATTCCAGAACACAGTAGCCATGAACTTTCTGATGGAGAAGGTTCGCTAGCGCTTTGGTTTACTCGGGGAATGAGAACGCATCCACTGTTTGAATTGCTCTTTTGTTTCTTCATTTTCTAAATGGACCCATGATTCGTCCCCTGTGCCAATTTTCTCCATCATGATAGCGCTGGAGAAAGAAAGAAGAAAATTTAACAGAATACCGTGGAAAGTTCAAGGTATTTTATTACAGTGTGTTTTGTGATGGTCAGACAGCATCTTGGGAACCTACTCACGATAGTATAGAAAGATGACCTTGAAATTTTGGGAAACGAGTCGCTTAACACAGAAATTGTAAATCGGCTGTTCCCTCAAATCGCCTGATCCACTCGCTGAACAAGATCATCGGTTGACATTCGCTTCCTTCCCTGATCTCCTGCATCATGAATGTCTGTACGTCCTGCTTCAAAGTTACTGCATCTTCGTCACACTTTGATGTCATTCATCAAAGTTTAGTGGAAAATCCTCAGAAGTAAGCGCTTGAACACGTTGAATATGAAATGGGTACAACTGAGCTTCTCGCAATGTCCGCCACACAACAAGATGCGAAATATATACTGGCTGTGCGATATATCTGGTACTACTATGCGGATCTTCTTCGACGAGATCTAATATTATCTTCTTATTCTTAGTTGTTGTACTTCACCGGTTCCAAAACTCTTTGCACTACAGCAACAAATGTTCGCGGTGCGAGGGCACGTCGTTCCGGATATCTTACACGGTACATTTGACAAGCTCTGTGTGCAATTTGTTTTGTTTCGCCATAAATTATGAGCATATCATAATATTCGCGAGTGCTAAATAAATGCGCCATTTTCAAAAGAACTTGGAAATATGGCTATTAAATATACTCTCGAAAAAACAGCACAGCAATCACTACAACAATGTATTACAAACTGACTTTCGAATACAGTCCGGCTTCACAACAAACCTAACCAAAGTGTTACAGAATACTTTGTAAGTACTCGCCGGGATAAAATACATGTATTTGAGCAGTTCCAAACCAGTTTTAAACACATTTTTAATTAGCTTTTTTTCTATGACCTTAAACTTCCGAAACAGGTTTGTGACATCAGTTAATTCAGTTTTTGCTCCTTTTTCATGCCTTTAAATTTTTGACGTAAGTTCATTAACACCGTGCATAAACCACTTACAGTACTGTAATCGTCTTCCATAATCTATGGGAAGCAATTCCTGCATAATAGTTACCTTGTATGGGTGTAAATGCAGTTGGTAAAGTTTAGCTCATTGGTTTAGACGCACCTGTATTAAATTTTGTACAGTTTCGTCGAACGTCACCAATTTATAAAGATTTTATCACCTGATAAAAGCGATTGTTTCGCTGTTTACCGTGATTCGATATTCTGGCGGCGTCCTATTGAATCGCGTCGCCCGCCCTCCCACAAACACTCAAATACGAATCAAAACTTATTTTTTAATAAAACTTTTCAACAAAAGTCCATTAAATTTAGATATGCAAAACGCGAAACAAGCGCCGCGCCGTTCGAGCCAAATCAAGGGTGAAATCAAAGAATCCTCCTGTTTTCTCGGCAAATTCCTCTTTGACAATGTTCTTATTTACTTGCGAAGTAATAAAAGTTTGGCCGGGATATCGCGACGAACTTTTAAACTCGCAGATAAATTTTCTTTTCTGCTCTGTAAAGTCAGGGCGAGACTCATTTCCAGAATAAAACGGTTAACTGCGATTTTTACCTGCCGGACATTAAAATTTTATCAGAAACACTTACGGTCCAGCACAAAGGAAAGCGTCTATCCTGGAGGAACTGTTGCGATACAATGTCGCACCATAGTTATCTATTCAAGGGCGAACAGTGTATAGGGCTGACAACAAGCGGCATGCGGTGAACGTATTATTTACGGTGTAGTCTTATTCAGCAGATGCTAAGTTGGGAATTTATGAAAATTTTACTGCTGGTTTGTTCATGAACCTTCCACAACAACCCGGCGTATCTTTAATTTAAAGTCACTATACAGTTACGAACTTGAAGATTTATTTTTAATGGGAGATAGATCTTAATAAAAGAAACCCATTGCTAAGATTTTCCTTGAGTCCCTAAACATAATTTTTCATGCAACATTACTTACTGGAATTGTTCAAAAAGTCACTTTATCTTCAGTATCATAATATCTTCTTAGTTTCATTGGCTTCGCATTCATTGGTTTTTTTGCTTTAAATTTCATTAAAATCTAGAAAATCCCAAATTGAAATGGCGATGACGCTTTCTATAGGGTGTAAAAAGTTTGACTGCCATTACTCCAGCATGATACAGAATATTCATAAATGAACAAAGAAGTTGTATATTACAGGGGCGTAAGATTAACAGTTTTCAAAATACTACATCTATTAATATTGGGGAGTTTCATCACAACGTGACAACAGCGCTTAACCTAATGCTACACAGCTGATGCACAACACGTGTGCACGCAGCAGACTTGTCCTACGGAATAACAAAAATGTAAACAACCATTATTGTGAAACATATAGTAAAGACAATTGCTTTCCAGTTTTTAGATAAATAAAACAAAATGTATCGATTTTATAGTATGAAGATAGTGTTGTGCTTAAATTTTAGCTCGAATTTTAGTAATTATGAATCTCTTAAAACAGGAACTTTTAGAAAAATATGTAATTATAGTACCTACCCAAAGATTCACGTCATTCGAATAATCATACGTATTAAAAATAATTTAGATACTTACCAAAAAGCAAAATTCAGTAATTTTTAAACGCATAAGTGCAAAACAAACTACAACATATGCTCAAAATATCCACCAACATTTTCCATGACACCTTCGAATCCAATTTTCGCGCACTCGCTGGAAAATACCCAGATTTATCCTTATTTGATGGGCAGTGGCAACAATTCGTTCTCGTAAATCTTCGACTGTCGAATTCCAGATACTAACTGAATTGCGTATTGGTGGATACCTTAGTTGCTCGTGTTAACCGCCGCGCCGTTGCCACATTGCTCGATATGGATTTTATCGAATTTTAAAGTTATTACAACGCTAATTATTTTTTAGAGTTAAGCATAAAGAAGTTAAAAAAAGTGATAAACATTGTACTTTATGGTATTCTATGCACGCAGTTTAGTAAATATTGCTTAATTAATCGAACTTTTGTACATTAAGTTGGATATTTTGATAATATTTTTTCTTGGAAATGGTCGAGTTTAGACCCATGTCATATAAGGTTTTTTTTGTTTATTTACACGAATTTTTTCGAGGTAAAGCGCTATAGCTTGTAACCCGTGATAACGCGCGATAGTTAGCTATTATAGAGGCCAGATTGAGTCTAGATGAAGCCGAAAAGAAGAGGCTGAAGAAAATATCTATATACAGAGTGTCTCAGTTATTATCTATGAGACTTTGGGAGCAGATAATGCAATGAAAAATAATGGTACTTTGTCATATAAAGTTATTTCGAAATCTCAACCGTTTTCGAGATACTGGGTGTTAATAGTTAAAAAAAATCATTTACTGCAAATATCTACCGAAATAATAGAGGTATTTGAACATAATTTGGTGTACGTTGTACTACTCGTAGTTCAAGTTTTTATAAAATACTGTAAAATCAAGACTTGCGCAACCAGTAGCGGAGATATGGTAAACTCATTCGACTATTTTATAAAAAAAATAATACGATCGTGTGCCAAATAATAATTGATTATATTTTCTGAAAAAGTATGCCAATGGCAACAAAACGCCTCTTACATTTAACTAGCCGGAAACATAACTCACAATGAATCAATAAAGCTTCGTAATAACATAACTCAGGGAATATCGTAGAGGGTTTTCGATTGAATAATTTTCGTTATTAATAATTTAATTTCTTGTGACCCCATTGACACTGCTATTTAATAAATGTATTGAAGAGGGTACATGACCTGATTCTTTAAAAATAACAAAGGTTCTTCCTGTGTACAAGAACGGAGACATCGGCGCATTGGATAATGTTCATCTTATAGCTAGAGTTCCGATTTTTTCAAAAATATTTGAAATTCTTATAAAAGAAAAACTAGCTTATTTGGAAGTTAAATCCATATTGTCACCTTTACAATTTGCTTTGAGAAGGAAATTCTTTTCTACCATCAAAGCTCTTATGTCAGTTATTGACGAAGTCGTTGATGGTTTTGATAATAATGCTGTTACTTATGCTTTTTTGTGATCTTTCGAAGGCCTTTGATTGCGTTAATGTCTATATTTTACTTGCTAAACTTGAATATTACGGTATTCGTAATAATGAATGACAACTTTTTCAATCTTATTTAACAGGCAGGTATAAACAGCACATAATCTACCTTACTTCCTATATGTAATGGTGTACCTCAAGGGTCAGTCCTAGGTCCTGTGCTTTTCCTGATATACATCTACAACTTACCAGTCAATATTCCTGACAGTACATGTATCCTCTTTGTAGATGACACAACACTGTTGTCTCGTGCTAGTAGAAATATGAGTTCAGGTAGTTTGATTAGATTGGATTAGATTAGATTAGATTAGATTAGATTAGATTAGATTAGATTAGATTAGATTAGATTAGATTAGATTAGATTAGATTAGATAGATTAGATGGAAAATTAGTTTTCAGCGAATAAATTGAAGCTAAATGTTTCCAAAACTCAACACCTGACATTTACTTCTAGTAAAATCCAATCCAAATCGGATGTAAAATATTTGGATGTTACTCTAGATTCTAATCTAAACTGGACAGCACATATTGATGGCCTATATTCAAAACTATTAACACAAATATTCCTGTTAAGACAGCTGCGACCTTCAGTTGATAAATGTGTAATGAGAATGGTGTATTACTCATTAGTTCATAGTCATTTGACATATGGCATTGCACTTTGGGGTAATTCTAGTAGTGCCCAAAAAACTTTCCTTCTGCAGAAAGCTGCGGTTCATCTTATTGCTGGTGTATCTAGAACTACTTCTAGTGGTGATTTATTTAAAAAAAAAAATAGGATTTTACCACTTCCATGCCGTTTTATATATGAATCCTTATTTCTTATTCATAAAAATGTTGGAAAATTGGTCAAACACTGCAATGTACACCAACACTATACCAGGCATGCTGAGAATATTGTTATTCCATTTTCCCGAATTAACATTACAAAATATAATAAACTACAAATTGGACTTAATAACAACTTTGTTAATCATTTTAAATACAATAAAATCAAAGTTGTCTCAAAAGTTTGTTAAAAATTTCTTATTGTCTCACTTTTTTTTATCTATTGACGATTTTAATTCATATACTTATGTGTACCAGTTCTTTTATGAGTATCTGACTTTATGACTGAAAATGTATTTCTTGTATGTGAGTGGTCCCTAGCTTTTAGTATATAGTATGAGAAAATTTTTGTGTTTTTGTTCCAAGACCATCTGTTATTAAGGAACCTTTCCTGTCGTACAGATCTCTAAAATAAAGGTGTCATTGATTGCCATCACCTACAGCCGCCATTTTGAATCCAAATTGTTTGAAAAAATTCACATTACTACCTCAAATCACTCGTAATAAAGCCTTTTTGTTCCTGACACTATATCTTGTATTGATTTTTCCTTGAAAATTCCCGAAAATCACCTTTTTTCAACCTCTGGAGTGGGGTTTCCCCTTAATGAATAAAAAAATTTGAGATGTTCCACATTTTTTTCTAGAATCTGACGTGCATTTTAAAAATTTTCCGCTCGTATAAATTCACAATCATATTCCGGTTAGAATTCGAAATTAATAAATAAGTTATGAGTTTACATTTTCGGGAAACCAGTTGACCCATTCATTAACACATAATAATAGTGGCGGTAAGTTTCCCCTGCAATAAATTATGAAATGTTAATAGCAATTGTTTATTTATGTTTATTTATTACAGTTTATCAGTACATTTATATTTCATGGTGGAAGCAAAAATTGTTTGTTCAATACATCATTATTATGTTTGGAAATGTACATGGTCTAGAAAACTCCCTGAAACATTATTGTTAAAATATGAATTTGCAGATAATAGCGATTTACAATAATAAAAAACAAAAGCCTAATTATAATTTGCGTTCATCAGTAGATATTTTCGATTCAGAAACACTTAGCTTTTTAGTGTAGGTGAGATATAACGAACAGAGTATGTCTCATATTATAGTGCCGTGTTATTTGAAAATTTCGATAACTACAAACTTATTGATTGATCTTTGCCAATTATCAAATTTATAATGACGATTTTTGTTCAATTAATTTGTTTGAATTCGTTTGTTTTTGTCTGCTTTTATAGATTTTAACTGTTAATCGTGTTTATGTCTGTCAACTCAGTGGATGAAATTGATGTGAACCCTGAGAGGATTGCTCATAAAAATGCGAGAACCGTGATGCTACCGTCGTGATACCACTGAAGTAGACTAAAATATTCTATAAATTCAACGTTTTGAAATTTTCGCTTAATAACGTCATATCGCATATTTCGCTTTTTTGGCTTAAATCAGATCAAAACGAAAAAATTCGGGTGTTACATTTTTTTAATCATTACGTGATTAAGTTAAAAATTTTGAAAATACCACATCAATGCTGGATGGGGCTTGTAGTCCGCGGAGTAGTTGTTTCCCACAATATTACTAGTAAAATTAAGAAAAGTAAAAAAATTAAAAATAAGCTTTTTTCAAATGCACTAAAAAGAAAAAATAAATCATGGAGTTCATAAAACCCATAATGTATAAATTTGTGTAAACCCCAAAGCCACAAAAGGGTTGAATATGACTGCTCTATAGAAGTGTCATGAACAAAAGTCTGATAAATAAACATGTACTATTTATATAATCAATATGTTTATGTTCTTATGCGATTTAAAAGCTTATTTACTTTAGTTTTAGTTTATTTCTTAATCTATCCATTTCAAGTTTACGCCTCTGCTACTAATCGTTGAGGAGTGCCCTCGTGAGGTGACAATCCTGGCTGCAGCAACAGGTTATTTCTATCATTTTAGTGTATTGTCGTCAGAACTGAACCAGCATGCAAAATTTCAAAGTCGTAAGTTTAGAGGAAGTGGTTCAAATTTGGCTTGCAAGATTTGAACTAAACATACATACAAACAAATAAAGAAACATACATGTGAAGTTAAAGAAAAGCTTGTAAAAATACCTAGTTTTTCTTTTTTCCTTAAGCTTCATTCGCATAGTGCAGTTGCATTAACACTGTAGAAAAGTTCTTAATATGCATTGTGTGATGTATATGTTTTGTGATACATAGTTCCATCCTCTCGAATAGTTGGTGGTACTGTATTCGAGTTGTCAATTGGCAGTTATGTCTAGAACATATTTATTTATTCTATTCAAAATACAATAAAGTGCATGAACACATATGTTACACATGCAATAGGGATGTTCAGATAAATTTCAAAGTAACGCCGTTGTACGGTAGAAGCTAAAAGCGTTTTAGCTTTTAGCAATCCGTTACCACCAGTAATACAAGGACCAATCAGACAACAGCATTTTTGACAGAACACCACAAAACATCTTGGCTATGGCTTTGGCTATCTTTGATTGCAAATAAAGGCTTCAACTGATTTTCATCTACAAACAATAGTTTGAAGATGGTGCTCCTAACATTACTTTTTAATTGTAAGTCTGTAAAATAAATCAGGTCAACGACATAAAGTTTTTTTGACAGTTAACGCTTGTCAAAAACCTGCAAATATCGACGCCACTGTTAAAATTCTAATCAAATTTTGCCTTAAAAGTAAATCCTATGTGGAAGTTGCATGTTGCCATGTTCGAAAACTTTCTTCATCCGCGCTCGTGATTGATCGTGAGATTTTTGTCAGCGTCAGAGGAGGCAGACGAATTGTGTGGGGCGGATAAAATATCGAAATCCCTTAATTCATCCCCGGGTGCCACCACTGCAGATAATTTGTCTCGGCAATTTAACAGCAGAAACATCTGCACCGGGAAGGAGAATTTTCTCAAACACATTAGGACGCACACACACGGTTTCCTTGTGCAAGCAACTTTGCCCTGATGTACTTTAATATGTTAAGGACAATTCCGTCCACAACCCATTACACTTATTCCTTGGATAATTTGTTAATGCTGTTAGTGCTAACCGAGTTGTCCACACAGCTAGAAAATATTAGAATTGAGTTACAGAAATATAATTTATGTTACATGTCATTAATTTTTGTATACATATACAGAATATCCTTGACCCGTAGCCATTTTTGTATCAGGATGTAACTCTTGTATCATAAAAACAAAAAATTCTTAAAGTCTACTAACATCGGCCCAATAGGAAAAATAAAAAAATGCATAAATTTTTTTAACTTGGGTCCAGACAAACAAGATTCAATCGATTTTAGCCCAAACGGACCCATCCGTAACCATCCACTGCCCTATATACCCTCCAATAGCCCAGTCACATTCAACGACTATGACAAATAGTAATTTTGTTGAAAATGAGGTATGGAAAATTTTTAGAAGCTACTTAAACATCACCTTGGACTATTTGAATCCATACTCACGTTGAACAATGAAAATAAAAAAATTTCGTCTTACGTACTAGTTACAGCGTTTTTTGTCTTAATTTTTTCATGATTTGTAGGTTTATTTGACTAATATAGAATAGGTAATTGTTATGAAGGTTATTCTGTCAAAGGAACTAATCGATTTTTTACATTTTTGCATTTAATGACATAATAGAATCAGTATATACCTACATATTAAAAGGCAGCTAATGGTTTTCTAATTATCGAATATAATTGCTAGTTGTTCTTATACAAACAGGTGATATGAGGTACAACATAAAAAATTCATTAAGTAATTTAAAAATTAATTTTTAACATAACACCTAATGAATAGTTTTATTTAAAACACACGTCTGTGTGCTTTTTGTGTCGTTTTTAAAGTACAAATCGAGATATAGTGCCAACAATTGCGACACCTAAATTTATATAATTTTATTTAAGTGAATATTAATAACAAATTCACTTAATTTTTTTGTAGTTCGGTATACATAGAGGATTTATTGGATTACTATGGCGTAGATGTAATGATTACGTGCGTATTTTTATTTTATATAATATGCTTTACATTTCCTCCTCGAATTTGCTAATAACCTGTGTATACACAGGGTGTTAATGAACTTATGTCAAAAATTTAAGAGGGTGAAAAAGAAGCAAAAACTGAGTTAACTGATGTCACAAACTTGTATGGAAGTTTAAGGCCATAGAGAAAAAAACTAATTAAAAATGTGTTTAAAACTGTTTTGGAACTGCTGAAATACATGTATTTTATCGCGGCGAGTACTTACAAAAAATTCTGTAACACTTTTTACGAGTTTGGAGGTTTCTTATGAAGCCGGACTATTCAAAAGTCAGTTTGTAATAGGTACATTGTTGTAGTGATTGCTGTGCTGTTTTTTCGAGAGTACATTTAATAGCCGTATTTCCAAGTTTTCTTTTGAAAATGGCGCATTTATTTAGACTTCTTCTTGTGGGGATATCTGAAAAATGTTGTGTATTTCACGGTTCGTGATATCGACCAACTGCGACATCGTATTGCCGAAACTTGTAATACGATTCGAGAGGACCTGGCAATGCTGCAACGCATGCGAGCGAATTGAATACGTTGCGCTGAAGCTTGTGTGCAAGCAAATGATGGGTACATTTTGACATAACGGTCATGTGGCAAAAATATTTGACAGAAGCTCATTAACACCCTGTATTTATGTACAATGCGTTCTGTTTAAGAAATAGCCCCATTTGTAAGTTTTTATTTATAGACATATTTACCTTTTTTTTGTTAGATTTGTTAAGTCGTGTCTCAGCATTTTATACTTAAGAGCGATGGCTAAATGTGACACTCTTTCGATGAAAAAATAGTATTACTAAGGATTTTTTAGGGAAAAAATTGCAAGAAATTTTTACTCTTCTATAGAAATGGTCCAGTGTTTTGTAATAGAGAATAAATTTTCAATCAATCAACATATTGTTACAAACGCATACAGTTTTGAACGTTTTTGGTCAAGTACGTAGTTTTTCTAAAGTTCGCACGTTTATTTTTATAATAATTACTTGCTACATATTAATTTTTAAAAGAAATATATTTAATTTGAAGGTATTAACCTAATTTAAACAATTTTTTTAAATCCTATTATAATCTTAAAAATAGAGAAAAATGTAGAAACTAATAATAAAATGAATTTACAAAAAAATGTTTTTAGTCTCAGTTGAAAGAAATTGTAAATCAAATAAAATATTTCTAGCTACTATATTTGCATCTTTTTCTATTGAATCTAAAAAAAAAAACATTTTTTAGATGACCGAGTATCACCAGAATAATTTAATTGTATCAAAAAAATTTTTTAGTACTTGTTTAAGATACGAGTGTAAAAAGTAATTTCTTGTTACACAAAGGTCTTGGTTAAAAACACAAGCAAAGCCAGGTAATGTCAATTTTAATACTAGATAAGTCAGAAAAATAATATGAATTGGGGTAAAAGCGATTTAACGATTGACATGTTTCGAAAAAGGGATGAAACTTATGAAAAATATGTTCCTTGCTTATTTTTCAGAGAGGCCCAAGCATGTGAAACCGTCGAGTCCAATCAAAACTTTCCATGATGAAAGCTTTACTAATAGCTGAATCGGACTTAAATAATTTTCTAAGCATATATGAAGCAGTAGTCTGTACAATACCATACAAAGAAAACAAGTGTTTAGGAAATATGATACGTTTGTAGTGTTACGTGAAAGAATCGATTCAAAAGAAAATTGCTCTATCAAATCAAATATTACACCAGCTAAAAAAGCAATTGTAAATTATTAAAAATTAATAAATTAATAAAATATTGTTACCGAACAAGAGATTTTGTATTAAAATTAATGTAAAATAAGCACAAATCGCTCTGTGTAGAGGACGTACAAAATCATCGCAGGCAGCGAAAAGACGGCGACATCGTTATCATCAGTCGTCAGTTAAGTTAGATAGTGACAAACACATACCAAATACGAATCGACTTCTGACTCTAGAGCTACGGTAAAACCATAAATCGGACTATTATTTCAGTATCAAACCATCTTCGAACGTTTTTGTGATTTTTTTTACAAAAAAAAGCAATACGAAGTTCTACGCCTTCCCAGGAGTCTCACTAGCCTCGGCTTCGAAAAAAATCGCACAACAAAAACCCAGTAAGATATGAAGGCGTCGACAATATTGATGTTCTTACTATGTAGTTCTGTTCAATTAATGAAAGACCAACTTATTGAAAATTTGGATTGAACGGTCTTAGATAAAAATATGTTGTATGTAAGTGGATACTATGTTGTCTTCTTTGAAAACTCACTAATACTAAGCATTCGACATGTCCTTAGACAGATGCAGAAATGAAGGGTTACAATTATTTTCAGCCTCATACAGTTCTTCTCATTAGCGAAATATCCTCGTTTTACAGCAAATAAAGAAATAACTGCATACGCTTAAACGCAAAAACTACAATAATTATTTTCAGTTTCGCGCGGTTCTCATTAACGAAATTTCCTCGCTGTAACAAAGCACGGATCCGCGCGTCCCGTCGTGTTTATGAGAAAATATTATGCCGCGTTTTTGAGTAATCTGAATGCTTTTAGCCGTCCGACAACGGTACGTGCATTTTTTATTAGAATTTATTTCGCTTATTTTTTTCCGAAAAATAACGGTGCTCGACCGTAGATCACAATTTCTATCTATTTTGTACCGCGGGTGAATTAATGTTGTACTACTTCACGAGCTGGGAGTGAATATTATCCGCATAATTTGGTAAAAAATAGGCGGTCATTAAATAAACAGTAATACACTTTTACTTGCGAAGAAAATGAGAATCAGGAAACAAACAAATCGTCCAAGGTTATTGTAAATCCCACTTAACCTTTACGCAAAAAAATCGTCTAACGTTATTGTAAATCCCACTTCTGATCAAATTCTGCTTTTGAAAGCTTTTGTTACTACCTCTAGATAATAACAATAAAATTAACCTTTAGCCTTTTAAACTGTATGTTTATTTAAAATTGTTATTGTCATTTTCTCCCTGTTGATTTTAAATTATACCTGAACTCTTCTAATATTTTCTTCGAAATGTCTTGTTATTTGAGGCAACATTATGCTAGAGAATGTTCTCTAAGTTGTCTTGCTTTTACAGAAAAATAAATTCTCTGTATTGCGCTGGTATGCTATATAGTTGAATACGATCATAAACCTGGATTGAAATTTTTATACCTGTATTAAAATAAATATCAGTTTAGCATTTTTAGACTCAGATATTTAAATATGCATTTCATATTTTGAAATGGGTGGAAATACATAGTAAGATAAAATGTAGAGAATCCTGTTTTCCTTGCAAATGATGGTACGTATTTGTGTCTATGTACAATGGCTTCAAATTGTCGTATTGTGGTATAACGTCGTATTGTGCTATACGTAGAAAAAATATACTGTTATCAATAATACATCTATTTATGTACACATATATACCGACTATAAGAGCATATATCCCAATTTCTTATTCAATTCCATGGAGGAAACATTATTTAAATGAAGAAATCTTATTTATTATACTATGCCCATGGCGTGCCGTGTGTGGACCGGGTGACGATAGCCAGGAAGTTGGTGAGAATCCAGACTTGCCTGCTTAGGTATAACAGGGGCAATGAGGACGACCCTAACGGCCGCGTTAGACGTCCTTCTGTGGCTGCCGAGCCTTCCTACATGGATTATGAGGGAGGCGATGGCGGCATACCTTAGGATAAGGGACGCCGGCGGTTGGAGAGCGAAAGGACGCACTGAGGGCCATGCTGCCGTGGCCCTCAGGGCGGAGAGGGACATCCCAATATCCGCCATGAGGGTTACGGAAGCAGAGGACCGGCTCAGGTTAGGAAGGAAGTATGTCACCACTTTCCCCTCGAGAGAGCAGTGCAAGCAGGATGGTGACATGTTCTCCCCGGGATCCCTAGTATGCTATACTGATGGATCTAGGGTAGAAGACGAGTTTTCAGGAGCAGGAATTTATCTGGAAGGCAGCAGCTTGATGGTAGCAAGCAAGGAGGAGGTAAGGAATTTTGCAGAGGAGAAGATTATTATCTGCTTCGACAGTCAGGCCGCGCTCAGAGCGGTTAGCTCCCCGAGGACTAGGTCTGCCCTTATCCAGGAATGTGGAGACGAGTCATTGGCCAGACGAAGAGAAGTAGAGTTGGTTTGGGTCCCAGGCCATATGGGTATCCCTGGTAACGAGAGGGCGGATCAATTAGCCCGTCTCGGGTCCAGGAGACCTGGACAGAGACCTGAACCAATCTTAGGTATCACACGAGGCAGCATTAATGGGGCCCTTAATAAATGGGCCTATCAAACTTTAGGTCAGAATTGGAGGAGAAATAGAGGATGTAGGCAGGCCCATAGTTTTATACATGGACCTAGCAAATCCAAGACGAGATGGCTGCTGAGCCTCAGTCGAAGAGCCCTAAACCAAATGGTGGGGGTTCTGATAGGCCACTGCAGACTTAGGAGGCATTTAAGCTTAATAGGAATTGAGGAGGACCCTCTATGCCCGAAATGTGGCGAAGGGGAGGACACCCCTGTCCACCTTCTGGGACAGTGTGCAGCCTTTGGGAGAATAAGACATAAAGTCTTTGGTGCTGAAGAGCTGCAAGGGGTTGAGGTGAGAGACCTTCCATGGACCAAAATCCTGGCGTTCATTAGGGCGTCGGGTAGGTTCGAGGAGGGTCAGAGGCAGAGAGTGGTCAGGTGATAGGACGGCGGGGTAGGCAAAAAGGGCCCAGTCGTGGCCTAATTGCCAGGCTGAGGCCGCCCCTTTACTACTACTACTACATCCCCATGGAGAAATAATTATTATACTCTTGATTCAAGATTATGTACAATTTTCTGTATATGATGGAAAACATGTGTAAGCTTAAGCTACTCCTTTTTTCAACAGTTCATCATTTTCACTGCTACTGTGACATCATTTAATTGTAAGGAAAAATTTATTTAACACCCACTCATGTCTTTCTCACTTTAAAGAGCTGTAACTAATAATATATTATAGAGGAAGATGTCATTTCAGTTTCCAAAGATAAATGACCGCTGGTGAGGATAGTATTTCCAAGTTTTTTAATATATCCCATCCTCATAATGGGGATCCTTGTTAGTAATTACAGAGTTACTCTCATTTTGCTAAACTGCTTGAAATAATCTTACATGACATCTATTCCGTATTTAAAACTTACGTGAAGACAACAACCCGTGTCTAGAGAAGAATAATAATTGATTAGCGGACCCACATTTAAATAATTTTGGCTTAAGCTGACTTAAAAATCGCACCTTTAATTTTGTGCACAAAATGAACTGAAATGGCTTCTCCTATGGGGTGGCTAGCCTCCTGACCAGATTTCTGAAAGAAAGTACATCCACACTGTAACCTGAGGGGTTATTTCTTTAATTATCTATCTACCATTATGACCAGTATCATAACGAGTCTGGATTTCCAAAGAGTTTACTATTTTATTCTCGAAAGGGAGTTTATAATTATCATTACACTTTAATTAATACGTGGGAACTTAAAAATGTTGTAGGTACGTACAGAGAAGAATTTCAGACACTTACCGTACGTCGCTCATGTAGAATGTAATCCAGTGGTTGGTTTTATGGGGTAGCACTTAAGTTGGAAGAACAATAAAACACTAAAACTTTCCAGGAAAGGTTTAAATAACAATAAAAACAACACAAACAAAATAATGACACAACAGGCTCGAACACCATTATTAATTAATTTATTTACACGCGACAGCGTACCGAGATTCAGGGAATGCGCCATCCATAGCAAAATTTGGAATGACTATCCATTATTAAATTAACCCGAGACTCTAAAACTATGTAGACTGCTCAATGTGGAACCCAAGGAAAAACTGTCTGTTTTTTCGGAGATCTCTCCTGAATTCGACACGCCCATTTCTTCGATCCAGATGTTTATGTTCTTATCTTACTGGTGGGAACCTGAGTATCGGGACGCTTTGGTATAACTGTACTATGTTAATAGTTCTCTAATTGATTGATTTAACATTTATCTAATTAATTTTGGGACTAAACTTACAAATAACCCTAGCCTTCCTCTAGTGACTCCGTGTAGCAATACGCGGCGGATTAGTCAATCTCATTTAATATATTCTTATAGCTTGGAAAATCCGCCTAAAAACCAGCTATTTGATCTATTACTTTCTTTTCCAATTATTGTCAACTTAACAATTTGATTCTAATTTGGAACCTCTACGCCTTTCTCGCGTTTTCGTACGTTATTAAAAATTAAATTAAATTAAAAGTATGGGTTTCTTTGTTCTGTCCCAGCATAGGCTGGCGCCTCCCGGACGCAACAAATGATTGTCACATGGTGATACGTTTTCAAGAAGTTACTTAACCCGAAGTGCTTTGGGGTTGTTCTAATTATCGGTTTGTAAATTTATTAGTCTCCGCGTCAAAAGCTCTTCAGACCACCCTCTAAGTACAAATACGCGCACATACTACTTAACCCTCATCTGACCATAGTTGTTCTTAGAAGGCCTAATAGAACTATTGAGCTCCAGTCTTTCCGAAAATCGCCCCATAAATTACACGGATATGGCTTTTGTTACAACACGTTTCAGCAAAAGGCATTTACTTATGGCAATTTAATTTTTTTTTTTTCATCCATGCAAACATTTTCAAACAAAGCGCCCCACTTGGATGAATTTTCAGAGTACTGCTTCATAGTCTGGTACCTACCGTTTCTGTATCTTACTTTCTTTTCAAAAAAAAAGGGACAACAAACCTCAAAAACATTCAATTTGTTCCACCATGTATTTGTTGTTTAATTCCAATCGCCTTTTTCCGGTCTGCAAATTGAAACGGCAAATAGTAGGCATATATATCGCTTCATTAACCATTCCTTGGGCCTTGAACCGGTGCTAACACGCATTTCCCCCCCGGCGATTTACATCAACCACTAACTTTCTTCGAATGTACGCGTCGCAGCGGGGTTCCTATTAATAGCAGCAATAGAATACTTACCGGCTTAGAAAGTTTGCGCCTCTAATGTGTGGATAATCCGGGGAACTACGCGCGGAACCGCACGCTGATGTTCCGGGCGGTTTCCCAGTGAATGCCTTAGCCCTCATCGAGACTAAGACGCCGCGCGAATGGAGGAAATTAAAAGAAAGGGCCTCCATCCGACGGAATAACGCGGGAAATCAAATTTGACGTACTCCCTTCCGCATCAGAACGGAGGAAATTAAAACGGAGTTAATTATGCGTCGGAAGATTATGAAAAATACGTCAGAGTCGTTGTGGAACTGTCAATTGAAGACCTTGAAACAGAAACGTGTCTGAGGGCGATATACAGGGTGTTCTACAAGCGCTAAGACAAACTTTGGCAGATGGTACCTAGGTTAATTTCAAATATTTTTTCTTCTATTAATATAGGCCCGATTCGTTGTTGTTTAGAAGTTACAAGCGTTTTAAAAAATATAATTTCCTATTTCAAAGTAGCCTGATAAATGAAAATGATCGTTACTATACAATAATTATTATTTGTGTTATTTTGTTTATTCATTTGACATTTAGCGTTAAAGTGCTAAATAGAAAACGCATTTATTTACAAGTATGCAGATATTGTCTTTTTATATGGGTATTCCAATGGGAACGCCAGAGAAGCAGCCCGAGAATACCAACGAAGATACCCAAATAGACATCAAGTCTTTAGTGCATCATTTCGTAGTCTTCGAGTAACCCCGCTCAAAAAAAGGCCATTCGTCCTACTGAAGTGAATGTACAAAATGAGGAAGATATTTTGTAATAGATGCAGTCATTGGCAACTCTTCAGTTAGTGTTCGCCGTATCATCATCTTCATTTATCACCGAATTTTGTATGGCGTGTATTGTGCAGAGAAATGTTACATCCGTTTTATCGCCAAAATGTATAAGCGCTACATGGTGAAGATGATCTTCAGCGATTAGAATTTTGTCGCAGGTTACTTCAACAACATGCAGAAAAAGATAGATTCATTTCTCTTGTCATGTGGTCATATGAACCATGGTCTTTTATTTTGAAATACAGGATCTTAGAGCAGAGAACAAAAAAACAAAAAACTTTTAGAAAAAATTAAAACTAACCAATTGTTTCTCTTTTTATTAAATTTCTTTTTAAAACACTTACATATAATCAATTATTAGCTCTATTATTTTTAACTTCATTCTAAAAGCTAATTCAGAAAAATAAAATTGTGAATTTTTTTATTAGCACCTTTACAATAAAGTAAAAAATATAAAAACTAGTAATAGAATATAATGGTGTTTACCTACGACCACTGCTGTAAATACTTAAAACACACCACCTGCGATCAATGTAAGATTCCTATTACGTACGGTAAAAAAATCGCACAATTTTCCTAGCATTTTCCTACTGTTTGTATTGACCGTTGCTAGGCGGTTGCTAGGAAAACTGTACGATTTTTTTACCAAGCTGTGCGATTTTTTTACCGTACGACATAATAGGAATCTTGCATTGGTCGCAGACGGTGTGTTTTTAAGTATTTAAAGTAGTGGTTGTAGGTAAAGTATAGTACGTAATACGTGCTGTAATGCAATTACGCAGTCATAGAATTACGCACTCGCCGCTACGCGGCGTCGTGCGTAACTTTTCCATTCCTTCGTAAAATGCTTTTTACAACACTTATACGTAATATACTATTATTTTATAGAGGTCGACAGCAACAACCTTCCCAGTGACATTTTAGATTTTAATATTTTCGTCTTTTTAGTGCATTATACGAGTATGTGTATGTACATATTATAATGTAAAAGTTTCCTTTTGCACAAACAAAAGATATTCTTGTTGAAGTTGCTCAAAATGGGTCATACATCCCACTTCTTATACGTTAAAAAAATTCTTACTGCAAAATAACACTAAATTTTATTGTAATTATTAGGGATTGATTTCTACTAAACTTTGCTTAACCGAATATTTCACACTCAAAGACAGTAATAGGTTAAGTACCAGCATTTAAAAAAATTATTGGAAGAAACATATACAGGGTGTAAGAAGTTTGATTACCATTATTTCAGCATGAGATAGAGTAATCATAAATGAACAAAAAAGTTGTGTATTACAGGGGCGTAAAAATAACAGTTTTCAAAATTCAGTGAATATTAATATTCGGAAGTTTCATCACAACGTGACAACAGCGCTTAACCTGATGATGCACACCACGTGTACACGCGGCAGACCTGTCCTACGGAAAAAAATGTAAACAACTATTATTGTGAAACATTTAGTAAATTTCAAGACAATTGTTTTCCAGTTTTTAAATAAATAAAATAAAATGTATCGATTTTGTAGTAAAGATAGTGTTGTGCTTAAATTTTAGCTCGAGTACAAAACAAACTAAAACATATGCTCAAAATGTCCACCACCATTTTCGATGCACGCACGACACCTTCGAATCCAATTTTCGCGCACTGGCTGGAAAACACCTCAAGAAAAGGAAATAGTGGTACGCAAAAAACACTCCGACACGGTCGAATCCAGATACCAACTGAATTGCGCCGTTGTCACATTGCTCGATATAAATTTTATCGATTTTTAAATTTATTACAACGCTAATTAACTATAAAGAAATTCAAAATGTGATATACATTGTGTTTTATGGTAATCTATGCACGCACTTACGTCAATATTCCTTAATTAATCGAACTTTTGTACATCAAGTTGGAGATTTTGATAATTTCTTTCTCGCAAATGGTTGAGTTTAGGACCCATGTCATATAAGGTTTTTTGTCTATTTTAATGTATTCTATCGTCTGTTAAAATTAAGGCTGTCAAACTTCTAACACCTTGTATAGTATACACATACATACATACACAAGGTGTATACATACACCTTGTGTATGTATACACAAAAACGTAAAGATATATGAAGTAATTGTAGAGCACTTTTTAAGACTTGCGCGAATATGCATACAAGAAAACACAATGCATTTTGCCAAAACTTCAGTACCTATTGTATGTATTTATCTGTGTGAAGTTAAATTACTGCATATTTAACATTTAAATCTACGAATATTCGCATTTATGATTGATGATATTCAAATATACGGGTATAAAATAATAGCGTTGTGATATCCCACTGAATATTTCTATAAAAGTAATAATACATATAATTTATGACGATGCACATTATATCTACAATATAATAAAGTGATCCGTTTCTAAATGGAAAAGTTGATGGTAAAGAATTACAACTCAAATAAATCATTTGAATTTAAAATTTCAATATAGGAATCATAAAATTCACCATTTCGGTCGGCTTCGTAATTTGTGACTGTGTAAGTTAATGATTATTTGTCTTTCTTTGGTCACGTCAGACAGGTGTCCAATTTCTCAACCGTAAAAAGCTAATGTAAAGTAACATTTGGAATGTCGAATGGAAAATGAGTTACTCAAGTATGATGGAATATTTATCAAAAAAAAATTAAAACGTTTTTTATTTTGACCAAATTGCTAACATTATGAATGTTATCGCGAGGTACAATTTTATTCTTCAAGTAGGTGTGTTATTATTAGTACTTTACGTATTGTAGATAGCTGTTAATAATTCAAATTTCCAATATTCCGCAGATTTTAATTTTAAAATGAGTTTAAAGATGAATCGGCAACATGTTTTCTGCATTTGTTTCTGAATTCGTTCATTGGACGAATCTAAAAAAGGATATAGGCAAAACAAGAGCTTACGATAATTTTTTCCTAACCTTAAGGTTGACATGTTTATTAGCAAAAAGGAGCGAACGTAAGATTTCCTTAACAATGAATTTACATGACCTGTAAAATTAAGTTTGTTACCAAAGATTCCTAAGTTTCTAACCTTTTGGGTGAGGCAAATGTGATTTAGTTTCATGTTGGACATTGGGTATTTTTAAAAAGTAAGTAGACAAAGTAGTATATCAACCGATTTGTCAACATTTAATTTGAAGTTGTTACTTGGTTTGCATAATCTGAAGAATCAAAAATGTAAACCATTTGAGTATCATCAGTATAGTGGGTAGAATATATAATTTGACTTTAAATTCATTGTGTATATAACAAAAACATATATGCTCAAGATAGACCCTTAGGGCCTAACACTTTCGAGATAAATTTCTCCCTTATTTCCTAGTTGTGCACCCTAAGGCACTTGTGAGACTCTACGTACACACAGACTCGGCTAAATTGGTGAACCACAGGATGTGACTTCTCCTTGTTAGACAAAATAGAGCGTCAATTAGAAAAAACACCGGCATTTCCGACATATTCTTTGAGTTCAATAGAGGAGTTCTCTTTACGGAGAGAACGCCGTTGATGAAAGTACATCTTGTAAAGGTTTTCTTGTTTAATATAGGGCCATTTTAACATGATCCTCATGTTCAGGGGGACTGTATGACTTCAATGAGGATCAATCAATCCAGGAATTGGAAAGTATGATAGACTCTATCCAATGGACGATAAGACATTTGCATTACATGGGTTATATTCAAAAATTGGATGTAGGGATGCAGCATGTTTTGAGTAAAAACTGTAAAATCAGCGAGTCAGTATTCTTGTCTCTTTCGGGGGCCATCATCGTTTGGCTTGTCAATATTGACCTTTTTTGTCCCAGACTGTTGTTGGTAATGGAAAATGATACCTTCATGACAACGCTAAGAACAAAAAAACAATTGCTTATCCCTAACGGAAACGCAACTCTTCGAACAAAAGCTGGTACCCATCCACGTCGTAAGCTGATGTGTATTTGGTAAGACAAAGACGATATTGAATTGTTTCCTAGCAATGTAACCATCAGTTCTGAAGTTTGTCAAAAATTATGTTTTTTTGAGGCCGAATGTCAAAAAAAAGACTAAAATGGAGTATTCAGGGGTTCGGTTGGAAGGTTGTTCATCATCATCCACCCTATTTTCCTGATCTTGCTCCGTCAGATTTCCGTGTTTTCTGCTCTTATTATACAACTGTCTATTTTAATTTCATGTTTGGAGTGGGTCTTAGAAATCAAAATTCAGACTTATGGTCACATTTCACTTTCCACAAAATGGGCATCCGCCCGCTGGAAACCAAAGTGCGACAACCCTTTGGTCTTTCTTGGCAGTGAACCCCGTGGGTATAACAGGATCGACAAGTGCCACGCTGTACCTAAAAACGGAATTAATGTCACGCGAGTATAACTAAGTCTGTAATTTTATTACAATTATTTGCATGCTGAAATTTTATGGGCAGTAACAAATAAATTTTATCGGCGCTGATATCGCCCTAAGTATGATTAAGATCTGCAGTGCGGGCTGGCTGGGTATATCGCCAGCGGTTAATCAAGTTCCATCGAGTTGGGAAGTTGGAGGTTTTGTCGATTTTTGATGAAGAAATTAGATGTAGGTGTCATTTGTATTGCAGGGTTGTTGTAATGCACAGATGAATCAATCAAAAATCAATTATTATGGAGCAACTTGAGGCATTGCGTATAGTTTGAGTATGGTTTCAGTATAAATAAATGTAAGACTTATCCTAAACACTTTTGAAGGATTCTGAAATAGAAATACGGCTTAACTAAAATATAATTTACATTTCCGAATTAAAACATACTATTCTGAAATACCATTGGAGCTTTCTTAATTACGTATGACTAATTTTAAATTCAGATTACAGGACGCCTTCTAAAATACGCCTCTGGAAAGGTGAAGTAAATATCTTAATTTGCATCGTCATTTAGTAAATATTTTTGAAATCATTATTGAATTAATTACTCATTATTTCCAAAAACATAAACAATAAACTAATAAAATTGGTGGAATCATTCTAGTATGATTCATCGTTCCTTAAAATGTTTTATCATCGTTAAATGAATTAAAATCTGTTTTTTTTCCATATTTACACCTGCGACACTAATCCAATATAGCCCGCGGTAATGACTTCGTTAATGAATTGACTGTACGGGATGAATGAAAGTATTGTTGTTATGAAAATGCCCGCACTTTATTTATTTCCTATTAGAAACCTTGATAGTTTTAATCGTGATTCTATATACAACACACATCACAACACCTGTGTATTGTGTGTTGCAATTAAGAAATATTGATTCGATTTAAATTAAGTCCATGGTTCGTGGTATTTATAGTCTGCTTCTACATATACATATTTCAAAAAGTAGTAGCATTGTTTTTAAGTTAGGGTTTCATTTTACTCGACAATACGAAATAATATAGGTTTTTCAAATAACGTCTCAAATAATTCACACACATCGCTGTGAAGAATCTTATATTAAATTCTTATACTAATAACAGAAAAGCTAAAAGAGTCCTAGTCAACAACTACAATATTTCTGCAACAAATTTAGTTATTAATTACGTTGTCAGAGATTAGTTATCTTGTTTCCTCTTTTGTTTTCTCTTTGTCTTACGCGATATCTCATAAATGTAATAGAGCTTTGAGTTTTAACCAATTAGCTACGTAATTGTGGTGTTTAAAATGGTGTATATTTACAGTAGTGATGAGTAATTGATATAGTATAAGGGGAGTGTCAACAAAATGCCGTTGTAGCTTCGCAATTGTATCACGGAACCTTTACCTTTGCGATTGCATCCTTCAGTTCGTACTTCAAAGGACTCAAGCAGCAGCATAGCTACAGGAAAATCACAGTGAACATGTTGAAAGACTTGTGCCACCTAGAATGTCACGGATTGAAGATATGTTTCACATATCGTTGAAGGAAATCCAACTAGTTCCAGAATATTGCACGACTAATTGAGGCTTCTTATACTAAAGTGTGTAACACAACTTTACGTGAAAGTCAAGTTTTCCATGTCTAGTAAGATCAGTCTTAAGCCATCCTAAAAGGGTACAGTTTGGTGAATGGCCCTACCTTATTCATACCATCGGTTGGAAAAAACAATATTCAGGTGATTCCGAACTCTCGTCGGATAATGAGGCAGATCTCCATCATGTAAATATCACATCATAACGAATATTCATCTTCCGATAATCTACATACATCTTCCAATAATTGGAAGAAATCGTTGCGAAGAAAGTTCAGGAAAGTCCAACAAAACCAATTAAACGATCGTCAAATGTTCCAATTATTTTAAAATCATATTGAAAACGCAAAATCCAAATTTTTAACACTGAATATACCTCTTCTGGTGAACATTGCCTCATCGGTGAATAAGCTTTTTGAAGAAAAATCTGTATCTTGCTTGTAATGATTCCACAAAAATGTACTGTTGTAAGACACGCTGTAATAAATTTGATACTAGGATAAAATAAAGCAGATAAAGCTGCTGTTCATGTAAAATAGAAAACGTGGTGCAAGAACTTACTTCAGCATCTCGTGCTCTTTGTTGGATACTAATAGTTGGATTTTCCTCATTCATATCTAAAATTTATTATTATTGTGTCGGTCGACTATTCCGATTAAGGGGGCAAAAACTACTCTTTTCTCTATATGTTTGAAACAACATTGAAAAACCTATTGTGATCAGTTTCTGCAATACTTCTTACTACAGCACGTTTTTTAAAATTTTGTTGATAGTAAACCGAAATCATATCTGTCATTTCATTATGGGTAAACAATTTTGACGAGGCATTTTTATTAAATGTTTTTTATTTATAACGTAGAATGTCAAAAACGAGATTTTATTTATCCATACCCATATACAGATCTGGTCGCTCAGTTGAAGAATAAGGGCGCGGGCAAACGCGGCTCAAACACAGCTGCAGTGGGCCACCTGGCTATAAATTCAGTAGTCAACAAATGGCCTATCAGTGCAGTGCAGCAATGTGGAATTTGGTGACATTCAGGTCATTTTAATTTATTATAGGCACCTTCTATTAATCATTCATATTACAATTACGAAAGGGAAAAATAAGAGGGATATTTTGTTTACTAATATTATTACAACATGGCATTTTGGAGACCTTTTGAAACGGAACAAAACGAAATTGACCATCTCATCATAGTAAAATTATTTGAGGACATAAATAATTAAAATATGGTGTTGGTCAAATGAACATACAGGGTGATTCACAACTTATCCAAAAAAAATTGGGAATAGATGCGGCATGAGAAATGGAGTTAATATTGTAAAAAAGAAATTTGTAAAATCCTTATAGTTTCTGAGAAAAAAATTATTGAAGTTATAGCACATTAAACCACTACATAGCTGGACAACTGTAGTCTCTAGCATCATTCGCCACGTGGCCTCATCGACTCTGAATACTGAATTCGGATTTTGCAATGGTCGTTGCGATATTTACCTGTTATCTGTGGTTTTTATAATACGTTTTTAGTAGTTGGTGTCAAAAATGGTTTGCGTGTACTCGGAGTTGATGGATATCGTTTTAATTTATGGTGAAGCGTTTGTGTTATGGTGAAACAAGACATCATTTGTGTTAGTTCGTAGAAAGTGAGTAAGACGGACCCAAATGTGTTTACACGTGAGTGGATAAAATTTTGAACAATTGCTGTTGCAGCATCGGGTATGTCAAATGATTTTATTATTTAAAAACACAAATTAATTTTATTAATAATTAATAAAGGCAAAAGCATTTGAATTTGCCGATATAAAATAGGTGCGATAAAATTCTATTTACATATTTCTTTCATTGCGAACGTTTTTGTCCGTTTTTATCACGCCGCCATACCGGTCGCATTGTGCGAGGTCAGGTTTTACAGTAGACCAGTTTCCAGTGCCGTGCAGAAGTGTATTTTTAAATCAATTTCGAACTGACCGTTTTGAATTTTTCTTTACAAAATTGTATTTGTAAGGGTCCCCTGTACATCCATTGGATAAGTTCTGAATCACCCTGTATAATAGAAATTTTCTAAACATTATATAAAAATTATAATTTTTTTACCTTTAGCAGAAAACTTTTTTAGGGACGCCTACGAAACTCATTCAATTTTATTGCTAGGCGTTTTTATACATGTTCAACTGACTTCGGAAAGACTATAACAACGGCAGTACGATAAAACAGATGATGAAATGCGATAGCCGACGCATTTCGCCATACATACGCATGCGCGGGAAAGATGTAATGTTATGTGATTTACCAGATTTTAATTATTTTTGCATTTTTCAGAGGTATATTTACCTCTGTTTATATTTATTCTTTTTAAAATCACATTGTACTTTAGTTTATGTATAATGTATTACGGAATATAACATTTTTACTATGTAAAAAGTAATTTAAGTATAAATCCGTTTTAAAATCAATTTACACTAAATATTATGGGAGAAAAGAAATTACCCAAGTAATTCAGTAAAAAAATACGTTATGTGATTTACCTCCATTTTTTCAGTGCACCTATGTACGGCAAAATACTGATTAAATTTGAATTCCGATCAAATTTGGTCCAAATGGTCCTAGTGTCAAAAAATATTGAGGAAAAACGATTTTTTTCATCTTCGTCTATTTTCACTCCAGGCACATTCCATTGCTTACACAACACCCTGTATTTATCCATGTCCACAAATAAAACAAATGTTCGTTTTTAATCTTATATTTAATATCATAGAGAGTAGTAGTCAAGCACTTATATACAAGCTGGAATTTGTATGTATTTACAGTATCTTTTTTTTCCATTTTTAGACCCCTGATAATCTAATTTGAGTCACGCTTAGGGCGCTTCCCAAAGTAGCACCACGTATTTTTCAGAAAGAAATTTGCAAAAATAAACACTTTCTGTACACACAAAGACATATTAGTAATAAAAATAAGGTTTATTGTAATCTTCAGCTGACTTTTTACACCTTATCATAGGACCTCTAAATGTTACAATAAATAGACATATAACTTTTTTTTTATTAAATAAGTATACATTTTCAGTTTTTGGACATGTTTCATTTTACATTAAGTAAAGGTCAGAATGTCTAGTAAAAATGTTATAAAATAAAATACTGCGTATCTATCAAAGACCCAAAAATACGGTTAATATTTGGAAATTTCAGTATTTATCTAATTAGCGAGATACAAAAAAATATTAGTTGAAGTTCAACGGCTGAAAAATTATTTTGAATAAAGTATTTTATGACATATTTGATCTTTTTAGGCCAGTTTTGTATTAGATAAATACTCAACATTTTTCCAAATCGAGTTACTAAAAAACGCCATAATAAATATGGAAAATCGGTTCTGGTAATAAAACGATAAAATAAACGCAATTACTGCTTTATTAGGACAATATTTTCAACTTTTTAAAAGTCATTTTTAATAAAGACATTCTTAAATGATGTGCTCACCCAAAAATATTAAATACCGTTATTCTATGAGTTGTAAAATGAAAATACACTCGAGAGACTATACTTACTTTAATAAGCTTCTAAAAACTAGTTGATTTTTCTTATAAGCGTATTTCGTACAAATTGAAAATATATTATTAATCTGGAAGAATGATTATGTTTATTTAAGTAATTACGGAGACATTTATTTCACTCTAAATTATGAAGAAGCTTCTAAAGCATATATCTAAACTATGCTCCTAAGTACTAATGTCAAATAACATTGCACGTTTCATCATTTTTATACAAAATATACACCAAAGCCTTAATTATAAACACTTTTAAATGGGACAAAAAAAGATTGATATAAAATCAATTTCATATCCGAACTATTTGAAAACGCGAATTACAAAAACTGACCTAACTTAAATTTGTCAGTCTCGAGTTGAAAATTGGGACGTTCGATTATTTAAAATCTCAAAATAGGCCACGTAATAAACTGTTTTGGGACATTAATAAAGTTTTTCCGCGCGAAAAGTATATTATAAAATTAATAACACTTCAAATTTTTTTACCCCTACAGAGAATCTCTTAAAGCTTTAGTAGCTTTTTTTACAAAGGAGTGTTGTCCAATAGTAGTCAGTCATTAGGTCCGAGTAATACAAAAACTAGGCACCCATATAACAGTCCAAATGTTTCAGGAATTGATTGTTGTTGTAATTTTTTATTTTTTAATTTAAATTTTCCCCCTCGTTTACGAATTAAAATAGACCATATGACGTCGCTATTGGCCTGATATTAAAATATATTCTTCTATATTTTGTAAATATATGTACATCTCTTAATCCTAGGTAAATCTACAAAGTTAAATTTGATAGAAAAATCCATAGATACATTTACAACACCTACTAGAGATACATGTTTAGGTACGATTTTCTGACGCTTCAACACTTACGTTACTTCACAAAAATGCCCACGTGTATCTTTATCAACCTCTCTTAAATTTATTTGAAAAAAAAAATTAGAGATAACGCAAAGTTCCCACATTGGATCTTAATATTTATTTTATCACTAGCTCCGTTCGTATTTCTCAAAACAATTTCAACTCCGTTAAAAATTTAGAACTAGCGTCTCGTAATTTCAGTCTTATCCGGTTTTGTGTCCCTCAGGGTTCAGTCCTTGGGCCTCTTAAATCCTAAGTCAAGAAAAAAGTTACATTTCAGTATTTGCGACACTTTTCCGCAAATACGTTTAAATCCAATATTGGGAAATTGCTTCTGCGCTTTCGAAGAGGTTAGATACTTAATTCCAGAAAAGCATTATTGACATCTAACATTTATCCATATAGTAGATTGTATATTCCTTGTACTGTATTCCTTATTGCATCATTTAAGAATTGTTCTATCGAAAGGCTAAAAATAGATAAACAAATGCTTACAACTGTGGGACTAACACAATATGTTACAAAGATATATCTATCGGGAAACAGCTAACAGAACCATCATAAGTTGAAACTTAACATATAAAAAAGGTCATAGCTAAAAAAAAAAATCAGTAAAAAGTCTGATGAATAATTATAGCACCAAAAATCACTATCGTGTAAGTTTTAACTTTATTGCTACTTTTTATCAATTTGTTTTTGTGAACGGTATGCCGGGCTCCATTTTTATTGTGTGTGTCGTGGGGTCGTAGTATCCGGCCAAGTAATATATGTCGTTATTATCGTATATTGTTGCGTAACGTTGAGGATCGTCCCCTAGGCGTTCGGTGTATTCCTTCAGTGGCAACACCTCGCATTTGTGGGAAATCGTCTGCACGTCGTTTTCGTCCACATGTGGCGACTCGAACAGGGCTCCCTAAAATAGTACAAAGGTTATTCTATACACAATCACCCGAATTTTGATAATACATTTACAGCAAACTGATAGTGTCGCTGCAACTAGTCTGTAACGAGTAAAATCAGTGTTCAACATTCTTATTTGAAAAAGCACTAATATGAGCAATTTTTTGTGCAAAGGTAAAATGGACTCGCTTGATAAATTTTAATTTTCAGCTGGACATGTCCATCGGACATGTCATGAAAAGTGGACATGTCCTGAGGACACTTTTCAAGATTGAAAAGTTGTATGCGCATGCGCGGAATTATTTGTTGCATTCATAATTCCCGCAAAAAATTTTTGAGGTTGGTTTCAGCTTCTTGTCATTTTGTTGGTAATTGTTTAACTGAAACTGACATATTAAATATATAACCTCTTTTATATGTCTACAATTCATTATTTTTGGCAAAGTTAATGATTAGTAAATAGTAATCAGTCGTTTCTTAATTTAATATTTAATACACAAATAGTTTATAAATGAAGTATGACGCCAAAATTAACAGTTGGTTATATTTTTCTGAATTGAGTAAAAATCATTATAAATGTAACTTCTGCTCAAAAACAATTTTTAAGAATTCCAGTAGGATGGAAAAACATTTAAATAAGTGTATTGGCTGTCCGGGGAAAATTAGAAACCAGTTTATAAAAAAGTCTAAGGGTAGGTATAAGTAAAATATGTCGACACATATTCATTAGAATAAAAGTAATATTTTGCTTTGTGTATCCTCAAGCAGTGACCTGTGAAAACATGACGTCACTCATAGGTGCCTTATTAGATTCAAGGTCAAAAGTACTTTTTCCCGACATGTCCGGACATTTCATCGACATGTCCAATGGACATGTCCGTAACACACTTTTTCGAAAAAGTGCCTATCTCTACTTAAGATACACTCGGCACAAATATTGAGGGAGCAGAAAAATGTTCAAATTTTGTTAGTGATTTTTGGAAGGATGTAACTTCATGAATAATCGAGAAAAAAAGGAAACATCTATTGAGTGAAAAGTCACCTTTTTTATCATCGATATCATGAAATAATGATCGTACAGCGAACGGAAGATGGGTTTTGGAAAATTGAATTAATCCTCTTCAATGATCTTTTGATATGTTTGAACATTTTTTTATACTCAGTATTAATTTGAAACACTGCAAAAATGACTTTTTCGGCTGTTTTGGAAAATCAACGACTACTTTACCAATATTGCAAAAAGTAGGATTTTTTTTAGCTCAATATATGCCGATGAGACCTGTAAACTTTGAATTCGATGGGTAGAACCGTTTTCCTTCCCTTAATCGTCAAAATTTAAAAAAAAAATTAAACATCAATTAATCAGTAATCATAATTAAGATGAAAACAATTTTTTTGCGTTATTTTTCTTACAATTTCACGTTAAATACTGAATACTGAATACTCAAATATTAAAAAAAATGCAAAATTTTTTTTAATTTTTTTGCGTTATTTTTTTCATAATTTCGCATTGAATACTTATCAAATATCGAAAAAAATGTTTATCAATAAAATTGAAGATTATTTTTTTTTATAAAAAAATTGGGTTTTGAAAAAAACTGTTTCTTTAAATTGAAAACTTTAGAAATAAGGACCAATAAATCGTATGGCCATGCGTGGTATAAAAATGCATGAAGATTCACTTATCAACTTAAAGTAATGCAATTAATTTTAACTCGATAAAATACGACATGCGAAGAAAAAAGTCATCAAAACTAAACAGAAAATGATTCAGTACAATTTTCTAAATATTTTTAAATTTCAATATTTTTTTAAATTTCTATATTTGGACATTTGAAACATTCAATGTGAAATTGTAAAAAAGGATAACGCAAAAAATTTTTTAAAAATAGATTTTTATTCAAAATTTACTCTTTCAAAATTTAGAATTTTTTTCGATATTTGATGAGCATTTAATGCGAAATTGTGAGGAAAATTACTTCTTCATCTTAAATTTTTTATAAAACTGACATTTAGGAAAACGGTTCGATTTTAAAATTTACAAGCTTCCTGGACATGTATTGAGCTAAAAAAAAACTAGAAACATTGGTACCTTTCGCCAATATTCACAAAATAGTCGTTGATTTTGCAAAAGAGCAGAAAAGTAATTTTTTGAAATTTTTCAAATTAATACCGAGTATAAAAAATCTCAAACATCCAAAAGGCCCTTGAATAGAATTAATTCAAGTTTCCAAAACTCACGTTTCGTTCGCTGTATGATCATTAATTATTGAGATATCAATGATAAAAAAAAAGATAACTTTTCACTCAACAGCCGATGTCTCAATGAGAAATAATCGTACAGAAAAAAAATAGGAGCTGAAAAATCATGCTAAATGACCCTGGCATTGATTTATCCAGAAAAGAAAAATTCTAAGCCCATAGACAATTTTCATAAAAACAAAATTGTAAAATTTTTTCCTTGTATTATTCCTTTTGATTGCACCGAGAGTGATACTCAAAAACATTTTCGCCTCAAAACTTCAAAACTACAAAGCTTCAAGATGCTTCTTTTTTTTTTCCTCGATACGACCATTACTCACGAAGTTACAGCCCTTCAAAAATCGCTAAAGAAATATTGAACATTTTTCTGCTCCCTAAATTTTTTTGCTGAGTTTATGTAAATTATCAAAATCCAACAAGTGAGTTTTAAAATAAGCGAGTTTAAATTGCGCTGCAAATCGCAAACATTCAGCGGTATAACGTCATAAGACCCTGCGTGCTGCTGGTTGCATAACTGATTATTGCTCCTCGGACATTCCTCTGTAGATGCAGCAACATAACCTAGTAGCTGCCTAAGTGTTGCGACCAATATGCTATGATAATAAATAGTAAATAACATGATAAGTAACGTACCGGATATTGAAGATTTTGCGGGCATCCGACTGTCTCTTCGGGATGGTAGAACCATTTCACTTTGACAACCATAGTGCCACAAAGTTCCCACATGGCTTCGATTCGCCCAATGTAGGGACGGTCTGGCCTTCCAGTGGATAAAAATACCGCCGAATCTCCCACCTTATTAAAAGAAAAAAGAAAATGTAGATAATAATCAAAGGACCCCGCACAAAATATATGGAAAATGGTCTTTCGGTAAATCTTGCTGAAATTTTGCAGAGAGGTAGGTTTCAGCTTGCTGAACAAAAGTCTCAATGACACCAAGATCAAAAAACCTCACCCAAGATCACTGTGCGGCTTGAAATATACGAAGAAAGGTATTTCGTTGAATCTTGCTAAACACAGGTCAACATTTGATCCGCATTGAAACACCCAAAGCGGGCTGGTCCTTATAGGGTTTTTGGGATCGCTGATTAAGATGAATAGGTCAGTTAAGCTCCATCACATCAGTTTCAAGGTCATTTGAAGATCAAGTAGAGAAATAACCGTCGAAAAAATCTGGAAAAATTCATACATATGTTTCCGAGGTCCCTAATCACGAAACCGTAGTTCATTTTACCCCGCAGCGACTCCCAAGGGTCATTTAAGGTCATGCTAAGGTCATTTTGAAGGTCAAGTAGAGCAACTGATCGTCGAAAAAATCTGGAAAAATTCACAAATATGTTTCCGAGGTCATATTGGATCCGCCATCTTGGATTTGGAAACTATGAAAATCTAACTTCATATTAACTAACTAACCCCCGAGTAAAAAATTCCGACAAAAGCATTGAGTAGAACCAACGAATTGTAACCACTAGAAGGAGCTTTGGATGTATTTGTTTGCGAATGTACATAAATAAATCAGATATTCAGGAGACACAAATTTCTATTGGTCCAATTAATATTCTCGCCTACGTCCGCATTTCGATGATTGTCGATGACATCTCTCAAAGGAAAAGTGTGTAGCCGCTATTAACGTATTTGAGTTTATTTGTGTTTAGTGTGGCATTTTCCTCTTATTGTTGTGTAGTTTTTATGTATGGACATTTATTTAGTGGTAAGATATGGTTAGAAAGTGTGTTACACAAGCATTTAGTACTTAATTAGCAGTGATAAAATACTGACTAAATCATTATCTAAATTATTAAAAAGATATATTTTTTAATTGTTCAACCTATTTTTTCCTGTTTCAGTAATATTATAAGTATGAATAATACCTATATTTTTTAGATTTCCTAAGAATCTGGAACGGAGAAACTTGTGGAAACTCTCCCTAGGTGATGTCAATATTACCGACAACATTTTTGTTTGTTCTGATCATTTTGAATGAATGATTTTCTGACAAAGCCATCAGGTATAAAGTACTTGCGAGAGACAGCTATTCCAATAATAGCTTCTACTTACAGCAGGTAAAATAACTTTTATATTGATTAAAATATACAAGTGAAAAGCCTTTACCTAGTACCTCTTTACCTTTTTATTTAATTTTTATAGATAAGACAGTTCTAATAAGGAAAATATTTCTCTAAATGATGTTCCTACGGAACAGTCATTGCACTTGCCGCAACAAAAACCAGAAAGTATATCCACATGTTCATCGTCGTCGACACTGAGTGCTCAATCAGGCTTGTTATCTACTACAAATAAGGCTACAGATCTTCCTGAAATATATTTGAAATTTGGTGACACATCACCAAAACATTGATCAACTTTAACTGCATCAGAAATAGGAATGGATTCACCCAATCGTAATAAAATTATAAACGTGAAGTAAGTTATAAAAATATAATTAACAAATTATATATCCTTTGTATAGTATCTACAACTAATACCCTATAATTTTGCTATCTGCTTACCTATCTAACATTTTTTTTATTCAGTACATTTTAAAAAATACCAAGAAAATTCTACCTTGTTACCTATTTATATATTACCATTTTATTTTATATAAACACTACCGTAAGTGTTTATATAAAATACATCTGGAATAGATAATTCATCATTTTTAGGAAAAGGCCTTATCCACGATATTTTGGAGAATGCCATACTTCTGACATGGATAGTCCAAAAAGAGCAAGAAAAAATTGGAGTATTTGTAAGAAAAAAATAAAAATGCAAACAATAAAGATCCGAAGTCTGCAGCAGGCAAAGAGTCGTCTAAAAGCCAGAATTTGTAGCCTTAATTCTCTTCTGAAATTTTTGAAAAAGAAATATGACTTAACAGAAACTGCTCAATGTATCATTCATGTAAGTTGAAAAATACTTATTCTTTCTGTGTCTGTAAACAATATGTATTTTTAGGAATCAGCACCTGGAATGTTAGGTGAAATCTGTCAAAGATCAAGAAAATGACAATCTCGTAAAAAGTATTCACCTGAGCTTAGGTCGTTTGCCTTAACGTTAAGCTTTTATTCAACAGATGCTTATAATTATGCAAGAAGAAGTTTTAACATGGCTTTGCCACATACAAAAACAATTTCTAAGTGGTACAGATCTATAGATGGAACACCTGGATTTACAAATGAAGCATTGGCTGCTATTAAAATGAAAGTAAGAGAAACAAACAGTGAAATTTTGGGCAATTTGGTATTTGACGAAACGTCTATAATGCAAAGTGTTGAGTGGAATGGGAAACGATTCACTGGATATGTTGATGTCGGCACTGAAGTATATGGGGATAATATTCCAGAAGCTACGGAAGCCCTTGTTTTTATGGTTGTAGCTATAAATAGTCATTGGAAAATACCTGTTGGGTACTTCTTGACAAACGGTTTAAGTGGTGGAGAAAAAGCTAATTTGTTAAAAAAATGTTTAGAATTTTTAAGTGAATTAGGTATCAAAATAGTTTCTGTTACTTTTGATGGTGCTCCTTCAAATATCAAATTACGGCTTTACCATAAATGTTAATGTTAATATTAATAAGTAGGTAGATTGTAAGTTTGTAGCATTTTAGGTTATTTGTTGACTTATTACTGTTTCAAATTGGTTTTCTAATAAAAACTAGAAAAATAAACCAAACATTTGTCTTTTTATGATTTCTATAAGTCACTAGTGGGTTTTATAAGTCATAACTTACTAGTGACTTATGACTTATAACTCACTAGTGACTTATAGGCCACATTATTCCTTTAAAACCAAAGAAATTATAGTATCATTATATACAAGTGTTGGATAAAAGCATTTAATTAATCAGTACTGATGTCAAAACAATTTGAGTATAGTAAAAACAGTTTATTAATTTTACTTCAATTTTTACCGTCTCATTATATCACCAATATGTAAAAATTATTTATAAAATGAGTAATCTTTTGCCTTTTTTGACAGTACGCCACTGCCGTTGTGTCTCATTGTTTACATTTGACACTATCTATCTTTATTTATTAGGTAGTTCTCTGTTTAGATGTTTGCTACAGTTAAAATACATGTATAAGGATACACAAAGCTCCTTCTAGTGGTTAGAATTCGTTGAGAAGAACGCATGACTGACCGTCAGCCATATTGAATCCGCCATCTTGGATTTGGAAACTGAAAATCTAACTTCATATTCGCGATCAGTGACCCTGAAAACACCCCAGTGTAAAAAAATTCAGACGAAAATATGCTGTAGAATCATGTATGACTCGAAGGGTTAACTGACCTACTCATCGTAATCAGCGACCCCAAACGCCCTATAAGGATCAGACCGCTTTGGGTGTTTCATTGTGGATCAAATCTGAAACCTACCTCTCTGCAAAATTTCAGCAAAATTTACCGAAAGACCATTTTCCATATATTTTGTGCGGGGTCCTTTACGTTGCTGAATTTGTGACATATGCAACTGGAGCTAGACAAAAATATGTGTAGGTTTACCAGTATGTCACAAATTTAGCTTGTATGTTGTTTGGAAAAAACATAGATGCATGCAATCTAGGGCATTCGAACAATTTAAGCTAGGAAGATTAGTAATGGTCATCAATTCTTATAACTTAATTTTCGACGGTTTAAAAATATAACTCAGGATTTTTTCCCAATTAAAGCACAACAAATCGCACACAGCTTTGTTCACTTTAATTTGTAAAAGATATTTAATGAGGGATAATTTACTGACAATAGTTGTAACCACATTTGAAATATTACATACGTTGATGTGGTGCATTCGTGATTTCCAAGAAATATTTTTTATTTTCTCGCTCCCAAAATCATTCCCAGCCAAAATAAACCTTAACCTCAACAGGTGTCTATAATTAGAAGGATTTTTTGCATCTTAGGGTTTCTTCTCGCTAAAGGTGCTTATTGATTTTGAGCAGAAACTGGTAATAAACAAATAACCTAACCAGCAATACACTTGAGTATTTAAAACATTTATCAGTGCCCACTTTATTTTTTAAATTAGCCTCGGGTTTGTTCAAATTCCAAACAAGCGCTTTTGCCAATGGAAACGTGAAAATAGAAAGTTTTTCGTGTGAATTACGAATAACAACATTCCTTTTTGTACACGAACTAGAGAAGTTTTTTTTAAATTTTTCAATAGCCACCGTTTTTACCAAACAAATGGTTTTACACGAATTGTACATTTTTTATTATTTAAATTTTGTATAATAAATTGATGTTGCTACAAAACCAGTGCAAAACTAAAAAAAAATATATCCACCTCCTAGCAACTCAAAACTATAAAAAATAAAACATACCCATATAGACCAGCGAGGTTCTGTTTTGAGGTGGATGTGAGAGGGGGCAAGCAAATTTTTTCTGGATTACCTTCAGTACAACTAACATAATAAAAGTGAAGATCTCTAGATCTGGGCGAGGTCCGGAATATTTTCAAAATTGCAAAAATTTAAAAATACCTATTTTATCGGAGTTTTTTACTTATATCTTGGAATCTATGCATTTTGGAATAATGTTGAAGAGGAAAAAAGTTTTAGAAATGAATTTTGCACAATATACTGGAAGTTAAAAATGTTTTGAATTTATTACCGATGTTACAAATTAGCAATAATTGATGAAAAAAAGGCAAAATAATCAAGTTTTTTTGGACAATTTTTTAAAAATATTTTAATTGCCCCGAGGGCATTCTAATTTCGGTAAAAAAAACTTTAGAGTATAATAAAACAACACAACAAATTTTATTGAAAACGGTTAGATAGTTATCGCAAAATAATTTTTTGAAAAAAATTTAGAAAAATTTTTTTCGAATATTCAAAATGTTGCACAGACTCAAATAAAGCATCTAGGTACTTGAAAATGTTTTCACATAGAAAATACCGCTCAACCTTTCAAATGGATTTTGAAAAACTGAAATCGGTTGATTAGAACGGCCACAGTAAATTTTTAAAGTTAACACTGTTTTTATTTATTTTTAAACAATCAGATTACATTTATCAATTTGCAATTTAGTTTTTTCAAAAATTATAATTTTAAAGTGCAATTTTTTGTTAATTTGATCTGTATTTAACAAAAAAAATAATTTCCAAATAAAAAACATTTTTTTTAATTTAAATAATTGTGATAATTATAACTAAATATGTTCATTTAGGGTGGCCCAAAAAAAACTAATATGTTTTTCGTGTCTTGTGAAAATATGTTAGTTTGTTTTAAGAGCCCCTCAAAAAAAATTTTTTTAGAGGTCGCTCAAGATTTTTAAAAATGTCCAAAATCGTCAAAAATTGAATTTTTTTTAAAATTTTTTCTCGTTATTTTATCATTTTCTAGGTTTTTCTAAATTCAAATCGATATTTTAATTTCTAAATATTATTATTCTGTTATTCTAATTAATTATAATAATTATTTTAACTTTCAAAATTAAAATATAAATATTTGATACTCACAGTGTGGTAGTAAATTTTACCTCGAGAAATTTTTTAAGTGTTTCGGGATTTATTTCGATTCTTTTGTTCATCAAATTTAATAAAAAAATATATTAGTTCGTTGATATTTATTTTTAGAGGTCGCTGGAAATCATTTTAAGTACACTACTTTTAAAGTTAAAATAATTATGACTGACCTTTAGAAATTAAAATATCGATTTGAAATTTTCAGAATCCAGATTTTTTTCAACATAGAAAATGATTAAATAACGAGAAAAAAATTTTAAAAAAAATCAATTTTTCACGTTTTTGGAAATTTTTAAAAATCTTGAGCGACCTCTAAAAAAATTTTTTTTGAGCTGATTTTATGAGAAGTCTCTTAAAACATGATAAACCAACATACTTTCACAAGAGACACAAAAAAATAATATTCGTTTTTTTGGGCCACCAAATTGTTCATATTCAGTGTTGAAATATACAGGGTGGTCCGAATTTTATGCAGGAAACTTCGAGGATAGATAGATCTCTTTAAAATAATATGTGTTTGCCTTATAAATATAGGTCTGGAACGGCCCCGTTTTAGAGATACAGGTTGTTGAGGTTTTAAAAAAAATTGATTTTTTGTTTATATCGCACACTACCTCACAGGTGGTGTAGAAAGGAGTGTAAATAATTTTGTTGATGTGTTTACAAATTGCACTTACTTTTACACATAAACAAATATTCTTGTAATATTATCGATATAAATCAGTTACAATGACATGTAAAAAATGCAGTGGCGTATTTTTTTTTGTAAAAAAGATGGTGACCCCTGTCCAGCTGTACACCACTGGTTTAACCTTTAAAGCTCATATTTCAGGGAATATAAGGCCTACTGTCATGCATTATCTGTACCAAATTTTATTGAAATCGGTTAATAGATTCCGGAGATATAAATAAAAAATCAATTTTTTTTGACAACTTCAACACCCTGTATCTCTAAAACGGTGCCGTTCCAGACCTATGTTTATAAGGCAAACACATATTATTTTAAAGAGATCTATCTGCCCTCGAAGTTTTCTGCATAAAATTCGGACCACCCTGTAAACGTAAACAAATTTTTTCATTGAACAAATGCAGCATAGAGTACAATATACAGTATATTTAATGCATAAATAATAAACTTTGTTTATAACAAAATATGTGCAAATTAGACAGTTGGCACTACGATATTCGAATTCCTTGGCTTGCGAGACATCGGATTAAAAAACAAAATTGGTCCATTAGAAGCCGAGACAACGCAATTTTTTCGTACCTTCGCATTTTGAACCTCGAACCGAATTCGCCACTCTCGCACTTTTCGTGTTTTGAGTCACTTTTCGCGCGTGCCAGCGACTGCTTTTCCGATGATTTATCTATGTTGCCGATAACTTATGGATATTTTTTCCAGATTAGAACTCGGAAAGACGAAGCCGCTAGATCAAAGATCATTGCTAAATTGTTTATAAATTAACGGTAAATATTGGATAAACGTAAAATTCCCCATAACTCAACAGTAAATGCCAATAAATTTTGACCGCTTATATCTCGATAAAAACGGAATTTAACTTTTTTTAAAAAAAGAAGCGTTTTTCCTAGTATTTTAAAATTATAATTTTTGAAAAAAAATAAATTGCAAATTGATAAATGTAATCTAATTGTTTAATAATAAAAAAAAGAGTGTTAACTTAAAATTTACTGTGGCCGTTCTAATCAACCAGATTGTACAAAATTCAATTCTAAAACTTTTTTCTCTTCAATATTCTTCCAAAATGTATAGGTTCCAAGATATAAGTAACAAACTCAGATAAAATAGGTATTTTTTTAAATTCTTTAAACATTTTTGCAATTTTGAAAATGTTCCGGACCTCGCCAAGATCTAGAGATCTACACTTTTATTATGTGAGTTATACTGAAGGTATTCCAGCAAATATTAGCTTGCTCCCTCTTACATCCAAGAAGTTATTTCGACAGATCAGCCCTGGTCTAATAGCTGTTTTACATTGACAATTTATTCATGAATAAATTGACGAGTTATTCAATTCACGAATTTATTGGTAAACAGTGTGGTTTTACACTGCTTCAGACTTTGTCAAGTTTTTTGACGTATGAATCAGTTCTACCAACGAATCAAAGAAGCAAATAAATTTCAAAAATGTCACCTTTCCACTCATATTTGTAGTGATACAACAGCGGTACCGTTCAGACACATATTATATAAATATTAGTTTTTGTAAGTAACAAATCAGTAGAAACAATGCAAAACTAGTACGACGTCACGCAATTATTTACATATTCACATAACATAACCTCATTACTGATCTGAGGCTGGAAATCTGTTGGGTTGGTACTTCCGAATTTCACGAAGAAATTGACGAAAATTATAACATGCTCTAATTCGTCAAGAACTTAATGAATAAATTCATGAAGTTATTTGACAGCAGATTTGGTGCATTACACTTGTCCAATTTCTTGATGAAGTGACTTCATGAATTAATTGATCAATAAATTGTCAATGTAAAACAGCTATAATATGCTAACTAAAAATATGTTTCCCATAATAATCTTACACTCCATTAATTTAAATCATGCCCGACATTTAAATTTAAGTTTGTAACACACACTCAAAGCTTGAGGCTAATAATACCAAGCAAACACCGAACTACGTTTGCAAAAAGTAAAATTCAAATTCAAAATTCATCAAAACAAAAAATACATGTTTGTAACATGCACCAAAATGTTTTTTTCATTTTTACTGGACATTTTTTAAGTTATGCCGATATTTGGAATTGTTTTAAATTACTTTCAATTTGCTTTATTCCTAATACCAAGGCAGCATACAATACATAATCTCAAACCCAAAATTATTACAACATGCATCTGAAACAAGCTTATGAAAATATAAATATGATTATAACGTAATTTGTATAGCATTTACAAAGATTTTACTGAATTTTCCTTCAAACGCGTGATACAACAGGGAACATGATTTATTTCAATTCCAAAATGCAAATATTTTAGTTTGATATCATCAGACGAGATTGAATTTAACATTGCGATAAACATAATCCCTATTTTTGACTGATTTACACCAATGCGAAAGTTCTATGTAAAAATGATTTTAGCTATGCTCAAAAACAATAGCTTACCTTGATACCGTTTATGAGAAAGATATGTATGTTAATAATTAGTAGAAAAATGGAAAATAATAATATCATGAGATGGTTAAGGAAGAATACCCTCGGCATGTGGCAGCTATAAAATGAAATTTTTTGCTTAAGAGTTCAGTTTTATACCTGATGAGATCATTACTGGTTACAGTTCGTTAATACCGCATTCGCGATACTACAGATTAGCAGGTTGCTCTTTGCCAGTAGGTGCAAACAATGCTTTGTGCCAATATGCACTGAGTAACAATGCCATACTGTGTAGGTTATATGTCACGCACGCTACTAAACTGTGAAAGTAACTGCTCCACATTTAACATTTCTTTAGTAAGGAATAAAATTGTTCCTTAAGCAACCAATTTCATTGTAATACCGCCCTTAGTCGAAAATACAATTCTTTACGTGTCGGACGTGATACATACAGTGATCGTCTCCTTTCCCCGCTGGATGGATTTGTAAAAGGATTTCTTCGACCTACCCTTGGCCCGTTGGCGTTTATATCCCTTTCCTGCCCATCCCCAAAGCTGTCGGGCGGGGAGAAACGCGCTCATCTTACTCCTACTCTCGCAGGATTCCTGCCTGTCTCGTATCTTCTTCGATTTCTGCAAAAGGAAAGTTGCAGTAGAAGTTTCTTTGCCTTGGATGTTTTGTTAAATGTGCTACTAATTTAAAAGATAAGAAGATCTGGCAAAGTTATTGCAAAATACAACTTCAGTAAACTTTCTTAGATTTCAGTAGGAAAAGTCCAATGCGCAACTGTAGGCGGGTATAACTCACCCACAAACTTATTCCTGTTGACCTGTAGCTATTTTCCGATAGGTTGCAATGAAAGTAAAAAGAAGTTCGTTTGCAACTTAGAAAAAATATACTTACTTTCGATTTCGTGGCTTTGATGATATCGTCCATAGTAACTTCATCTTCTGGATTAGCAACAATCTCGTAATCTTCTATAACCTCCTCAACTTCTTCATTCTGTTCCGAAGAAAGCTCCTCCACTACGTCTTCAACTTCCTCCACTTCCTCAACTTCGTTCTGTTCCACAGGTTCGTTCCTCACCTTATCGTGATGTTTCTTATGCTTCCTATGCTTCTTGTGGTGCTTCTTGTGTTTGCAATTTTCATCGTTACACTTGTGTTTCTTCTTCTTTTTCTTATCCTCGTGCATCAACTTTTGCCGGAGCTTCTCGCGCTTCTTTTTCTTCAGCCGTTTTTTCTCCTTGTGCTGTTCGCGACTGGGTTTATTTACGTCCTTGTTCTCTTTCTCTACTTCGAGATCTTTTGGCGGTTTTTGAGATTCGACTTGTGGTAAGGCGACATTTATTTGAGTTTTAGTTTTGTCTTCAGTTGAGACGCTTGTGGAGGTTCTTCTTCGCCTCTTGCATAGGCTTAGAAGAGGATTTGGATCGTATTCTGAAAAAAGTTACACTTCAGATAAATCAACGAAATTTTTTCGAGTTCTTACCGATAATGGGGTAATCCGGAGGCAGTAACCTTATGTCTTCCAAAGCGATCCTTCCGCTGTCGCCGTCATCGAATTCTACCGATACGAACTTTCCATCCAACTGAGGATCTGGAGTTCCGGGTTCTGCAACGCTTCCGGGGTAGAGGCAGCGGTACTGCTGACTCCAATAGGCGCATAATCTAGTACCGACTGGTAAGTCGTCGGTATTTTTTGGAGCTACTTCGACTATCTGTAACAGAATAAATTTATTCACATTGCAGAACAGATGCACCACAAATTTCTAAAGTGAATACAGGTATTTATATAATTTTTTTACAATATATATCTTAAAAAATTTGACAACTGTAAGCAACGAATGATATTTTAAAACGTTATAATTTGTCCTTTGGTATATATATTTTATCCTAGCTTTATTATTGTTTATTGTATTTCCCCCGCTAATGATCAGTTCCGCAAAGTGACGTCACATGAACTAGTCTTGCTGCAGGTACCGTTTGCTAATGGTTAGTACGTGTTTCTGTGGCTTTAGAACTATGAGTATAATTTTTTATGCTAATTAAAAAACAGTCAACAAATACATTTATACATATGTGCAAAAATATAATTTTTGCATTCTAATTGTTTCATTAAATGAACTATATTTATCTATTTAGTCAACGCTATTTTAACGCAAGTTAGACGAATATCTGATAGTTTTTGATTCATTTTCAATTTTTTTGTAAAAACTGCTTACTGTCTTCTCTTTGCATAAAATCCCAGATGTCTTCTGTGTGATTCAGGTCAGGGCTTCTGGTTACGCCTTGTAGAAATATTAACGTCGGTAATTATGGTGCATGAAAATTAAACTATCTCCTAGAAAAAGCGCTAAAGGCATTTCACGAGGTTCCAAAATGTTTACAATGTAAGAATCTACTGAGTACAATTGCTATGTAAACAAAATCTAGGTTCGTCACTGAACATAACATTAGCCAAATAAACGACTTACGTTCTTGAATAAATGTTAATCTAGCTCTGTGATGCTCTGCCGATAATTATTTGACTGTTACTTGCTATTTTAAATCTTACAGTTATTTATTCATAAAAATGTACAATATTTTGAGACAATAAAATCTCGCACAGTTATAAAATTTGCATCTCCTTTAATAATAGAGTTATGAAGGTAAATCAAAAAAAGGGCATTTTAAGAATAGATCAGTCTACATTGTGATTATTGTTTGGATTTGATGATGACGTTGGTGTACTTCACAGAATATTATCAATATCCTATAGAAAATGTTTTTTTTTAATAACGCCCTGTATTTAATCAAAATTGAATCGAGGTTGAAAATCACTACATCAATATTCCTCATAAATCACTCCACAATCTGAAAGAAAATGATATTACTTGGATAATTGGGTGAGGAACTACTGAATATCAATTTTTTCGGTTAAGACACAAACACAGTTATAGTTTGACATGTTCTGATTAAAAGTTGTCAGGAACCCAAGCCAAAAATGAATACCAGATAAGCGACAATGAAAATAAGCCAGTCTCATCGCGCTTATACATAGTCCTTTTACGGAAAGCCGTTTGGCTCTTCTCTTATGTATGCTTCCATTGTCTTTTTTACGCTTGTTTACTTTGCTCCCGCTTTTTTAGTTTACACCTGCTCTTTTAGTTTAAGCTCATTTGTTTTACTTTTTACTCGCGTTTTTTTTTGACCTCCTATTTTTTACATTGCGTCTGTCATTTTTAGTCCTGCTTCTTTTATTACACACTCGCTTATACATTACGCTTACTTTTTTACTTTACGCCCGCTTTTGCTTCATCTTTTTTCTGTAGACGGGCATTTTTCTCTGCGTCTATTTTTTTACTTACTGCCTACTTGTTTTTACTACACGCCTGCTTACTTTTACTGTATGCCAATTTTTTACTTTACGCCCGCTTCTTTACGTTCCACCCGCTTGTTTATTCTTTACGCCCGCTTTTTTCTTTGTGCCTGCATTTTTTAATATTATATATGCCATTTTTGTTCCGCTTCTTTTATTAGACACCTGCTTGTTTTTATATTACGCACGTTTTTTTTTTTTACTTTAGGCCCGCTTCTTTACATTACACTCGCTTTTTTTACTTTAGGCCCGCCCATTTTTTTCTATAGTACTGCATCTTTCTCTGCGCCTAATTGTCTTACTTATCGCCTGCTTGTTTTTACTACACGCCTACTTACTTTTACTATATACCAATTTTTTTACTTTACGCCCGCTTCTTTACTTTCCACCCGCGTGTTTATTCCTTACGCCCGCTTTTTTTCTATACGCCCACATTTTTCTCTGCGTCTATTTTTCTTACATACCGCCTGCTTCTTTTTACTACACGCCTGCTTACTTTTACTATAAGCTAATTTTTTACTTTACGCCCGCTTCTTTACTTTTCACCCGCTTGTTTATTGTTTACGTCCGCTTTTTTCTTTGTACCTGCATTTTTTAACATTACAAATGCCATTTTTAATGCCATTTTTGTCTCGCTTGTTTTATTAAACACCTGCTTGTTTTTATATTACCCACGTTTTTTACTTAACGCCCGCTTCTTTACTTTCCACCCGCTTGTTTATTCTTTACACCCGCTTTTTTCTATACGTCCGCATTTTTCTCTTCGTCTATTTTTCTTACATACCGCCTGCTTGTTTTTACCACACGCCTGCTTGCATTTACTACATACCATTTTTTTTACTTTACACCCGCTTCTTTACTTTCCACCCGCTTATTTATTCTTTACGCCCGCTTTTTTTCTATACGCCCGCAATTTTCTCTGTGTCTATTTTTCTTACATACCGCCAGCTTGTTTTTACTACACGCCTGCTTACTTTTACTATAAGCTAATTTTTTACTTTACGCCCGCTTCTTTACTTTTCATCCCTTGTTTATTCTTTACGCCCGCTTTTTTTCTTTGTGCCTGCATTTTTTAACATTACAAATGCCATATTTGTCTCGCTTCTTTTATTAAACACCCGCTTGTTTTTACTTTACGCCCTTTTTTTACTTTCTATGCGCTTGGTTATTCTTTACGTCCGTTTTCTTCTTTGCGCTTGCCTTTTTCTTTAATTGTACCTGAACTTTTTTACTTTACGTCTGTTTTTCTTATTTTACGCCCGCTTTTTTTTTCTTTACGCCTGTTTTTTATTTCTTCAAACATCTTCTCTTTGTAAAGTTTGCGTAGTCTTTTCAGTTGGTGCGTTAGTTTCTTTCGCCAGCGTATTTAACTTCTAGTGACGCCAGTGGCCTCGCACGCAAACGTCGAGCTCCACCGATTACGAATCGAACCTGACACGGTTACGGCGCAACTCCCGTAGAGTAAATTCCAAAACCGGTCACCCGAGCCTTATTCTTACCCGTCCGGCCTTGCCTGTCGGGTGGCTCTTATCCGTTCGGCGCATCTCATCTCGCCTTAGTCCTTTCACGTTTTTTTACGCTCCTCTCCAATATGACAAGCAGTTTATAACTTTTATGGGCCCCGGAATCGCTGGACGGTGAAAGACTCCATAATGGGACGTGCCAGGTGGAAGATGAGTATTATTGTTGCCGGACGGATGGGGTTCATTGTTGGGTAATAATTTTATGGTTTATTGGAGATGCGTCAGGACAGACGTATATCAAATCGGATTGTTCCGTTTCTTATAAAAACAAGTCGGAATGAAGTACGCACTGGACGGTGTACCTACTCTTTCGTCGAATATCAGGATTCGGCGAATTTTTGTCGACAACGCTAGTGTCCGAAATATGTTTACATTACATCTAAGAGGAGGTCGGAAATATTAGGGCGGCTGGATTGTGGTACATGCTGCACTCTTTACATTATAGGAATATATACCGGGTGCTTCACGAGGAATAGTCAATCCTTCATTTTGAATAAGGTAAAATGCATATGTGCTCAAATCCCAAAAGTTACTGATTGTGAGATACAGCAATTATAATGTCGATTGCATCTAGTTCAAAACAGATAAATTATCGAGGAGACATACTAAATAATTGGCATTTAGCATTGATTTGTTGATTATGTATGTGTGAAATTTATTTGAAGTGTCACACATTTTTTCTCACGCTGAATACGCTGATACGGTGTTTTGTTATGGGTTTTGCAATGGAAGAGCACCTGCTGCTCGTAGAGACGAAATCCTAACCGAGTGTTACCAGATTCAAGAGCATTTATTCGAACATTCTACACACTACGAAATACGGGCTTTGTTCCAAGTAGTCGTTTTCATTCTGATCGTGCAGTTGAAGAAATGTGAATAAAGTAGGAAATATTCTTCAATTTTTAGAACGCAGTCCATCTACAAGCACAAGAAGCATTTCCACACTGTTCGAAGTTCCCTCATGTAAGAGTATGGCGAACATTGCGCCAACAAGACTTGTATCCATTTCATCTCCAACGAGTGCAACACCTTGCGAAGAAATCATGCCAACAGATTGGATTTTTGTGAGTGACTTGGAACTTGTTCCAATGATACTTTTTACCGATTAATCGACTTTTAATAGTAATGTCAATAACACTCGCAATAATCGCCGTTGGTCTGACGACAACCCACATGCCAGTGTAGAATCAAATTTCCAGCAAAAATTCTCCGTAAATATCTGGCCCGGAATAATAGACAATAAATTGATTGGGCCGTTTATATTATAGTCTTTCCGAAGTTAGTTGAACATGCAAAAATCGCCTGGCAATAAAATTTAATGACTTTCATAGGCGTCCCTAAAAAAGTTTTCTGCTAAAGGTAAAAAATTATCATAAGTTGTATATAATGTGTAGAATATTTCTATTATATGTTCATTTGGTCAACAACATATTTTAAATATTTATGTCCTCAAATAATTTTATTATATTGATGGTAAATTTCGTTTTGATCCGTTTCCAAAATGCCATATTGTAATCATATTATTTCTCCCTTTCGCAATTGTAATATCAATGATTAATAGAAGGTGCCTATAAAATAATTAAAATTACCTGAATCACACCAAATTCCGCATTGCTGCGCTGCACTGCTGGGCAATTTGTCAACACTGCCCAGTAGTCCAATGCAGCTGTGTTAGATTTCGTTTACACGCGCTCGCTTTCTTCAACTGGGCGTATACATTTCTACCACCTCCACGTTTATTTCGACAAGACCTGTATGTGGATGGGTATGGTTAAATAAATATGGGAAAAAGTTTTTCAAGTTTTTCAATGTCGAGTTGCTGCGTCAGCGACCGAACCTGGTGCACACTGTCAACGTCTTTGTTCTTCAATTGAGATCGGAAAGACTATACCCAAACGTCTAACGGCGACAAGTTATTTAAAGTTCTTGTGGAATGAACTTCCAATATTGTTAGAGGATTCCCTTGGCCACAAGGGCCAGTATGATTTTCCAACATGATGGCGCGCCCGCTCATTAGCCGTGAGGTGACGCAATACCAAGGTACAATCCTACGTTTTTTGGTATGTTGATTACAAATATAACCTCCGTTTTGCTGCAAATGGAGGCGTTTCAGAAGTAGAGAGGAAAACCAATATCTTAGAAACCGATGAATTTTAGAGGATATGGCTATTGACTGTTTTCTTTACTAGACCAAGTACTACAACTTCCAACGTCCAATTAGACTTTGGCACCCTTCTTTGCTGATATTTTGTTCACAAATGCAATGCTTTATTTTTTTTTATCTAAACGACCTTAATTTTCATCTATATTATATTAGAATCCCTTCATACAAACATGTTTTTTAGATTTTAGGGAAGTACTGTTAAATACGTTTGAATAAAACTATTCTTTGTTGTTACTTGTTCAAAATTACATAATTTTATTGCGAAATCCAGAGCTCTTGGAAGAAACTTTTGGTTTTGTAACGGCTGCCGCTTCGGTAACCTAAAACACAGTTACGGGAACAAAGTGCAGCCTTACCGCCCACAAAGTGCAGCCTTACCGCCCACAAAGTGCATTCTCTCGCCATAACCGTAATTAGAGTTAATTAGACTCCGTACAATGAGACTATTCAGGCATGTGGTTCGTTACATCGGCACGCTTTTGTCACGGTATCTGTAAAAGCGCGGCTAGTTCGGTCTAGATGAATGTGTTACGTCATTTACCAATATAAAAAATAAATTTCTGTACGTTAGGGGGCAAATGATCATAATGTGCCAAACAATTAGAAATCCAGTTGTTTTACTTTGAAAAAAGTGTTATTTACACTGCACCATTACCATGCCGTCGGAAGAGCGTTCCGTTTGAAAATATCACGTTTGTTACTTGACCAGATGGAGAATATTATAATTTGGGTAAGTAATGTAATGTTTTTAAATCAATTAGCTCAATTTCCCTTGAAACATTTTTTTTTATAAAAACCTACTTGTATTAACTACCTAAGTTTAATGTATAGAAAACTAAACTCTATCGTGTTTAACTTGACCTGCTTCTATTTTTTTTATTCGTTTCAGAGTGATCACACTTACGTGACTTTTCCACAAAATAATTCTGACAAATGTAACACTTGTAACTGTAAGAAAGTTCCAACTTTTTCTAAAATGTTATTTAGAATGAAAACATTTTATAGAAAATTCTTCCACTGAACCGAATCTGTCTCTAAACTCGCTAGTGATTCCTTTTTCTACACTGTTTGAGCTTTCCTTTGTTGTACATAATATGACTTGTTTATTTAGGATCATATTTTTATATAGACTTATAAAACTAAACATTTTATAAGTCTATTTTTCTTACATACCTTGCCAACAACTAGTTCCACATAAATCTTCACAAGGAGTTATTCCAAATTACTCTTTTCAAATGCAAATGCAATTATTTACTCAAATAATCTACTGATGTACTAATTTTGTTTGAAAAAAAACAAGAACAATATCCTTTTTATACAAAGTAAATAGCTTTTTATATTTTTAAAAAATAAATTTTAAATTCGACCACAATTTAACAAGTATTTTTGGAATTTAAAAAAATTAATATCCCATATTCCCTATGACTAGGAATATTCACTATTACTGTTTTTTTTTTGTATTTCTAAGCCGACTACAATTTTTGGAGCTGTCCTTGAAAATGTTTTAACATTACCTTGTTTTTTTAAGAATTACTGAAATTTATTTCAAAATCAAGAAGAAAATCAAGATAAAAAGATTCTAAAGGAATTCTTACCGCATCTCGAAGAATTTCCTCCCTGGACATAATGTGAGGCCTGTTCCCTCTTTCTCCATCCAATATAATGGAATAAACATCAGGGGGTTCCAACGCATTCAACTGCCCAGCATAAAACAACCCTCCCATGGCTGTCAACACCCTCAACTTATCAACTTCCAACAATTCCGCAGTCAGGGTGCAACGAGTGTCTTCAGGTTTAACTTCTTCAACTATTTCTTCCTCGGCAACGCTTTCCTCCTCCTCCTCCTCTTCCTGATGTGTCGTTTCGGGGACAGTCTCTTCAACCCTTTCTTCTTCCTCGACCTCCGATTCCTCATCAGCCAGTTCCTCAACGTGTTCCTGTTCCTCGTCTTCACCTTCCTCCTCTTCGGCAATTGTTTCCCACTCGTTACGGTCGTCATCCGCGTAAGTTTTAATAGTAGCTTCGGCCCTGAGTTTCGGCCTTATCTTAGAAGATTTTACGTCAGTCGCTATAATGTGATTGTTGTTTTTGTTTTTCTTCGGTTTGATGGTGATGGTTTCTTCGACATATCTCGGTGGAGTGGCGTCGGGGTAAGTTTTATTCTGCATTTTGAATTTCTCCTTGGCAGCTAAGAGATAACCCACGAAACTGCTTTTCGGTTTCTTGGCGACTATCGTTTCGGTGGCCACGTGTTCCCCTGAAGATGACATTAGTTTTTTAGGCCTGCCCACTTTTCGTTTTTTAGAGGAGGAATACTTTTCGGGGGAAGAATCCACGTCGGACTGATTTGTTTTATAAATTTCGTCTAATTTAGGCATCGCGCACAGCGTTGGCGGTTTTAACAGTTCAGACTTGTCTCTGTTAGGCTTTACCGGCACGTCCATTTTGTCTAGTAAGGGTGGTGGTGTGGAACTCCTATCGGAGTGAGAGGAATGCGTCGACTTCTTCCTTGAACGCTTCTTCGAGCAGTCCGTCGAATGCCTTTTTGGTTTCAGCTTGCTCAACTCCTTTTGTTTCTCCCGGTATTGACGTTGAAGTTCGGCCAACTTCATCCTCATGTCCAGTTCCATCGCGTTCATGCAGGGCCAGTCACCTTTGCAGCAGATAGGCTGCGATTTGCTAGCTATGAATTTCTTCACCTCCTCTTCGGATTCTGGCGTCTTGTAGGTTCTGTAGTTCTCTTCGTGGCATGCGCATCGCGTCTTTTCTTTGTCTGTATTGTTCTTTTCATATGACTTTTCTTTCCTTTTGTGTTCTCGATCTTCGTGATGTTTGTCGCTTTTCAATTTCTTCCTTTTCGGCTCATCAGAGGAATGCTTTTTGGATTTCCTTTTTTCCTTCTTGCGTTCTTTGGATTTTTCTTTTTCTACTTTGGGTTTTTCGTTTTCTTCTAATATCCTTTGCTCTGCCAAGGCGCAGAGTAGACCTAGACCCCCTAGACTGTCGTCTACGGGAGGTTGTGGAATGACAGGTTCCTTCCTGACTTCAGTTTCATTTGAAATTGGTAGTGGCGTGCTACTACGTATTTTCGGGCTTTCACACGTCCTAGATACTTGTAATTCTTCATCGGTTTTATTCCTGCAGTTTTCGAACTCGACTATACTATTGGAGAGGAGTTCTAAGCCACTCAAATCCGGTTTTTGTGGAGACATGGTTTCTTCGACTCCTCTGACTACTTCCTGCTCTGGTTCTTCCTCTTCCATTGGAATACTGGGTTGCACTGCCTCTTCTATTTCATCTAGTTTTGGTGGTTCTTGAATCACCTCCATCATTTCAGGTACTAGAGTTTTTGTAACACTGTAGTCATGAGGCATTTCCATAATAGGCTTTTCTAAAACATGTTCGAGCCTACTCTTCGTCTCCCCTACAACGTCGGACATAGTATGGGTGGTATTGTCGTCTTCACTGCAGAACGGGGTGTCTGTCTGATTACTGGCGTCCTGTACAGTGGACGCCTCTTCTTCATGCGTTTGTGTTTCTGGAGGTGGTGTAAGACAAGCTACCGGCGACGTTGCTTGTGACCTACAAGACGCCTCTCCGTTTGGTGTTTGGGACAAGATCAAATTGGTAGGATGCTGGTAGATAACATGCGTGGTCACCAAAGGAGCCATATTTTGGTCCGTGAAAACCGTTCCGGTATTGCTTGCGATGGTACTAACGGCCTGCAAGGTTTTTGTTTGGTCCAGTGTAGCATCAGTTTCGATTTTTATCAGAGTAGTGGCCGGTATAGGCATGGGAATCTTCCTCTTGGTGTCCGTCGTTACCGCCACCAACCTGGTGCTGTGCGTTTGGGTGTGTTGATGAAGAGTGGTGCTGCTGGAGAGGTAGTCTGATGACGCAGAACTGAGTAGCTGGAGGGGCGGAGGAGGCATTGGCGGTAAAGATGGCAACAGGACAGAAGAGGGTTGGGAGTAACTTGGCCATACTACGGCTTGCTGCAGAGGTTCTGAAATGAAAAAGTAGGCGTTGCGAGGATTTTTTGCGGAATCCGTATACTAAGCCAGTGTCTCTTGAAAAATACCAATAGATTTTTTAGAGAGACAACTTTAATTTCATTTTATACACTGCTGATCATTTCTGGATTGCAATAAGAGTATTTAAGATAAGATGATAGCTATTTTACGATTGCTAGATGAAGAAATAAACCAGCTGTCTTTGTTTATCATTAAGAATTTGCATTATCTATTTCTTTCATTTCTAGCGTGATCTGGTATTGGAACGTGACCAGCGCTCTGTATGAAATGAAGAAAAGTCTGGATTCGTACCATCTAAAGTATTATTGGTTTCTTTCAAGAGATTTCCCTAGTACTACCTACTTGTGACAATGCAGTGGTGATTATAGTGTACAAAAATTGATCTAGAACTGAGGTGACCTAAACATAAAGATCGAACATGATTTGGGTGCGATGAGGTGCAATTTGAGCGTATATGGCGTGACATATGGTAAAGTATAGCTTTGTAAGGGGTTAAATAAAATAACAAATGAACTGACCTATTCCGGCAGTGGGTAAAAGAAGGAGACCCCCAGTGGTAGGATCGCGAACTAGTTGGAACCCCACAGGAGGCATTGGTACCGGCAGTGGAACCATTGGCTCCACTGGAACAGGCGCTATAACAGAAATTAAAAATTAATAGGTGAGAAAACAAAAAACAGGGATTATAATAGGAGGTAAGATAATATCGTGTCGTGTCTATAATATCTGTGATGCAAAATGGTCGACCTAGGATGGTTATTAACTAAAGTAGGTTTTTATTGAGCAATGTCCTATATGGTTTATCATGAGACGAAGCTTTGTGCTGAGCTGCTTCATATTTTTTTGTTTTTGTTAATGAGAAGATAAAGGAAAATGAACTGAGGTAATTTATATCAAAACTGAATTGGACGAATCAAGGTACAAAGTCCGTTTTTAATATCTTGACTCTTCTCTACTTGTTTAGACTAGTTTGTATGCCTTGACATGATATCAGCTAAGGAATGTCACTTATTGCTTTAACGTAATCCAAATCCTCACATAACTTCCTCTGTATCATGCCAACGTACAAAGTACACGAAACGTAACAAGTCTAATTATGTAACAATTAACAGAGAAACCAGTTTTGCATAAAACCGCCCCGCTCTTCCGAGAAACTCTTATTAATTACATATCAGGAACCATAAGCGCTGCGGTCTGGCGCTATTTACCTAAGTGGAAGAAAAAGTCCCACACCATCTTCCCGTCAAAAAAAGACGCGCACACACGATAACCCACTTGACCGACTCCCGCGTTACGCCAGCAGCAACAGGTCACGCTTATAAAAAAAACGGCATTACTCAACAAAAACCGGTCCGAAAAAATGACACAAAAAACTGGTCGGCGTTGAATGCACTCACTTACCAGGATACTGCCACAGCGTGGGTGTGGCCAGGGCCTGACTGTGGCCCCCGCCCATCTGCCACGCGGCCAATCCCGCGCCTCGGTCGTCCGTGCACTGCAGCAGTGTCCCCCCCTGCTGGCCGCCCATCGCCGAGCTTGCAGCCATACTACCGGTAGCCCCCGATGGATCTGGAAGGAAAAGTTTCCTATCAACAATGCAAGCCTCACTCGTTCACCGTTCGGGTATGATGTGGTATGCCGTTTCGAGGTGGTGCCTAGTATTATTCCGTTGTAAATCAAGTGCCTAGCCTTACGTTTGACTTATAAGTCTGCGATTTGCATGACAAAGGCTTTATTTATGGTGTAGGTTAGGCTGTGAGGGTACTTAGTTCGCCAGTGGACGGAACTGATGTCTTACAGGAGAGTCCGTATTAATGATGTGATTTCCTTCTGTTTAATAATAATAACAGTAATAATGATTATTATTTTTGGCCAAGTTACAAAATACCTAGTCCCACTGCAAAGTGATAATGATTACAAATGAGTGCGCTTAAACGATCATTAGCTAAAACTGTTCTTCAATATGTTTATGCCAATGTATCCTGGATTAATAAAAACAATGATCAACATTTAATTCCAACTAATGTTAACCTATATTCAAGTATATTAATAGATACATTGCCATACTGTGGGTGAATGCAATTTAATAATAAGTATAGTAAATTTTATTGACAATTTATTAGACTTTAGTCCTTTAAAATAAAAATTCTGTAAAAAACTTAAGTTATTGTATCTAGTAATGCTCTAGTTATTGAAGATGTTTATCACAAACCCATTGAATTTTATGGCTTCTTGCGTCGTGAAACCATTAAAGCAATTTTAGAAAAGCTAATTATGAAGTAGTCAATTACTGTTTTCGCAGTTTGCGCTGGTATAGTATGTTTTTGAATAAATCTGTCAATGACTCATTGAGACTTTATTTATGAAAAGATAAACTTTGCCGTCGCAAATTTTGTTTCTAAAATAACAATAAATAGAAAATATCCTACTTATTTTAGATATAATACTATAAAAATTATTAAAGAGAAATATAAGGGTTCATACAAGGTGGAAGGTGTGTCAAAATGAGATTGATTATAGTAATTTCTGCAACTTAATGCGTAAAACTAAAAAAATGATTAGGACTGATTATAATAACTATGTAAGATCTATTGAGGATGGTGTACCTGAGAATGGAAAACATTTTTGGCACTATGCTTCGGTAAAAAAAGCTCAGCCAGGTATTTCAAATGTCATGTTGCATAACGATACCTTTGCCAAAGATGGCAACGCTGTTTGTAGTCAGTTTACATCATTTTTCAAAACTGCGTATGAACCTTATAGTCAGACATTTTTATGATGTAGCTCAGGAAATAATAGTAATATAAGTAGTATAAGAGTCGATCATGATGAAGTTCTGAATATTCTGGTCAACATAGACGAAAATAAGGGTGCTGGCCCTAATGGAATTGCTTCAAAAATGTGCCAATTCACTATATATAGGTACCACTAACTATTTTATTTAATAAATCGTTCGAAGAAGATGAATTTCAACAATTGTGGAAGGAAGCTTTTGTGATACCTATTTTCAAAACTGGTGAAAGAAATTTGGTAAAAAACTATCGTCCGATCAGTAAATTAAATATTTTTGGTAAAGTACTGGAAAAGGTGAGTTAAATCGTCAATAATTTCGCGACAGCACGGTTTTTACCCTCAAAAATCAATTAAATCGAACCTAATACAATATACGAACTATATTAGTAACTTTACATGGATTGTCAAATTCAGTTAGATTCAGTATACACCGATTTTAGCAAGGCGTTCGTTAAAATCAACCACAACATTTTTATAGCTAAATTTGTTGAGATCGGCGTGCATGGAAATTTTTTAAGATGGCTTACATCATATATTTTCAATAATTCGCAGCTGGTAATAGTTAGAGGTTACCGCTTTTTTTTTCATTCACAGCTACTTCTGGAGAACCTCAAGAATTTCACTTGGGTCCATTATTATTCTTGATCTATATAAATGATATAAATAAATGTTTTAAATTTTGTAATTTTTATGCAGATGATCTTAAAATATATTCTAAAATAAATAACCTTGCAGATTGTACATTATTTCAAAATGATTTTGATCTATAGCTACTGCTTGTTGAATAAACTACATTTAAATTTCAAGAAATGTCATTATATTTGTTTTACTCGCAATAAAAATTTATTTAGGTTTGACTATAACGAAAGGCTTTCTTACTTACAGGAGATAAAAGACCTAGGTATTATTTTTGATAGAAAATTAACTTTCGCTCCGCATATAGATTACATCGCATTGAAAAGTAGTAAGATGTTAATGATAAATCATTGGAGTATCTAAGGATTTTAGAAGGGTAAATTCCTTAATGTCATTATATTTTGCTTATGTTTACAGTATGATAAATTTTTCTTTCAACCATTTCAATCCCCAGTATGTGGTTTATAACTCCCATCTTGAAGTGATTCAAAACAAAATTTCTTAGGTATTGGAGTTTTTAAATAGCGATGTGTTGTTTTTTGGTGCAGTTTTTTGACGAGTATTTATACTGTGAATATTTGTACGGTATGTAGTTTTCTTTCAAAGATGTAAGGATTTTTTTTATTGTAATATATTTGAAATACTTCATTTTTTTTATCCCATATAAGACGTAAACACAAATTTTGTCACTATTGATTAGGCTCATAAACAGACAGGTAGGGACCATAACCGAAGATGCAGTAATTTGTATTACTTCATTACTATAAGAGACTAGCAGAGCAATCTTTTTCATTTTGTATCATCTACTCTGGTTTCTCATTTCAGATTAAACTTTTGCAAAATGCATGAAACCTGATCGCTGAACTTGCTTTCCAATTTTTGGCTTTGTATTTATGGTAAGGATACTTTATAAATTTTTATGGAAATATTTCTCAGCAATGTTGAACGAAGCAACATAACAGATTTATTTGAATTAATGATTAAATTACGTTTAATAGAATTATTTAACAAGACATCTAGGTCAGTATTAATTTCCTGGAATGATTTTAATTCTTCTTTTTTTTCAGCAAATCTGTACAACTGCGTATCGTCGGTGTATGTATGGGCCTTACAGTACTTGCAATACTGAAGAAAAATTGCTTGTGTATAAAATAGGGACTCAAGTATTGAACCTTTGGCCAGGTATCGTCCAATTTGGTGTATGAGTGACGATACGCCCATACTCTTTGAGTTATGTCTGTGAGATAGTGTCTCAGTGTGTCAGGGAGGCTCTAAGCAAATGGACTGAGACAGGAAATACTGGACTTCAAGGCGAAGGCAAAGCCATTCTAAGGAGCTTATGGAGTATCCCTTAAAGAAAAGAACAAGCTGCTGAGCTTGAATAAAATTTGGCTCAGGAAAGTGACGGGACTTATATCGAAACACTGTCACTTTAGAAAACATCTACATAAGGTAAAACTTGTAGACAGTCCAGTCAGCCCAAGATGTGACTCGGCGGATGCCCAGGATCTGCAAGTAGTCGAATGTCGCTCCTGGGAAGACCCTGTTTGGAACCCAAGGAGCTGAGAGAAGTGTTGACAAGAAAGCTTTTGGAGTTTTTAAAAAGGACAGAACTACTAGCTGAATAGGACTGAGTAGTGGGACGCACAATAGGCCTGATAAGGCCTTGGTGCCATAGGACTTATCAGAACCAACCAACTACTAGAAAAAAGAATAGGAAGAAGATTAAAGTATTTAAAAAATTATAGAGTGCGGGATAGTACCAATAAAGTGTAATACTTTGCCAAGAATGCTGAAGACTGCCAAGAATAGTTCTTGGTTAATTGTTGTCGTATATCATTAGCATACCAGACTTTCTTTTATCCAGTTCCTCTAGAGAAGGAGAAAAAAATCTTTTTCAGCCAGGAATGCATGTAGGTACCAAACTCATTTCTAAATTTTTGTACCCTAAATATCCTTCAAGGTTCCAAAGATAGGATCAGAAGAAACAAGATCAGGGTTGTACTGCGAATCTCAAATTTCAGTCTTCAGAGGACATAATGTGTTCATGAAGAGAAAAGTGGAAGATTTAGGCAGCATTATTTGGACTTACATTGATTCAAGGATTACTCAGTCAAAATTTGCATCAATCTGTATATTTTGAGTTTGACAGCCAATAAAATCATTGGCTTCAGGGTATCCCGAGTTTTTTATCCTATGTAATAACTGTAATTGATACCTTCCATCTTTATCTGATCTCTTTCCTACGGTATATCATTTCGTAATTGGATAAAAACGATAAAAATTGAACTTAATTAAGGAGAGTAATGCGATAATCGCCGTAACATAATACCCCAAGTCCAGCCTCGAAGTGGTTAGCCAAGTTAAAGGAAGTGCGCCTAACTGATATAATTATTATAATTAATGGAATCGAGATAAGGCTTAGGTCGCATCAGAAAGATGTATGTATGTGTCATGTCTTTCCGTACGTTATAAAATAATTAGCGATATATACTTTACGCGATATTCTCGAAAAAGGAAGTAATTAGCGGTAAGAATATTTAATTCGCGGTAAATGAGTCTGAAAAGCCAACGCGAGTTTCCGATTACTTATTATATGATGTATGACAATAGAAATCTATTTCTTGAACTATTTTTGCACGGAGTTAAAGAATCGATTTAAAAATAGGATAAATTTTTCATTCCTCTCCATTTGACTGCCAACATACATGAATATTTTTTAACAGATGCATTTCATTTTTGGATCATGAGAAGTGAAGCGGCTAACTATAATAAAAAACTCAGAATCGTGAGAAGAATCGGGATTTGCCATAATCAAGCACCTTAGATGGAGGAACTCACGGTAATCTCTTCACTCACTTGAATCATGAGAGGTAAAGGGACTCATCCTAAATCTGAATCTGAATTTAAAAATGTTCCACCACATCTTGATTTTGAGATACTCCTAAATGTGCACAAAAGCCATTTTGACGTGTTTTTGAAGTTATGTCACACCTACAGATTATTTCCTTAATTGTATACATGAACTTAAAGTACTTCTCTTTTCCTTTGATTTATTTGTTTCGATACGACCTTTTTTCTCTAGGATATCGCCGATTACAGTTTGATTGGTTCCAATATTTAATCAATAACGTTCGGGTGACGGCTAAAATATTTGTAAAACTTTTTAACTGATGCATTTTTCATTGAATCATGAGAGGAGGAGAGGCTCACGTTAAGCAAGCACTCTGATGCGTGAGAGGCGACTACACTCACGTTCATCAAGCACTTGAATCGTGAGAGACGAGAGTTCTTACGTTAATCAAGCACTTGAGTCGTGAGACGAAATGGAACTCACGTTAATTAAGGACTTTAATCGTGGGAGATGTGGAGACTCACGTTAATCAAGCACTTGAATCGTGAGAAGAAATGGAACTCACGTTAATAAAGCACTCTAATTGTGAGAGATGTGGGAACTCACGTTAATCAAGCACTTGAATCGTGAGAAGCGAGAGGACTTACATTAATCAAGCACTTGAATTGTGAGAAGAAATGGAACTCACGTTAATTAAGGACTTTAATCGTGGGAGATGTGGGAACTCACGTTAATCAAGGACTCTAATCGTGAGAGATGTGGGAACTCACGTTAATGAAGCATTTGAATCGTGAGAAGAAATGAAAAAATTCATATCATCATTACTTTCAAAACATAATCTTAAAAGTCTTAAGACATTAAAATTTGGATTCTATCGAGATACTTTGCAAATGAAAAAAATTACGATTTAATACATAGCAATCGGAGGATTTAAGGATTTAAGATCTTCAATGCAATAATTGACTTTTCACAGGACTTATCAATTATGCTCTTTAGTCTTGATAAAATAAATATTTAACATTTCTATCAAGCCTTTGAATGTGTTTGTCTCACCAGGACCCAAAATTGAAGAGAATGGACTACTTTCGTCTGTATCTGTCTTGGATATTTCATTACGGCTACTATCTCACGTATTGCTTACCCACTTCTTATGGAACGGGCTCTTAAATCGCCGCTCCTAAAGGATATCGAGTTTTTTGCGTATCCTGCTGGATAACGAAAAGGCGGAAACGTCGACTCCGTCCCATTAATTATCGTTCATAAAACGTTCCGCTGTAATGTATGGTCACGAGCGATGATAAAAATAAAGACTTATAATAACTGTTAGTGTAATTGTGAATTGCTTAATCGGTTATTGCATAGCCGGGAGGTTATTAACTACCAATTTACTGGAAAAAACAGCCGTACTTTAGCTTTAATGATTTCAGTGGAAGAAGAATGATTTACTGTCGTTTATTCGTTCATTATACTTTAGTGGTCGCTAATGCATTTGTCAAGGTCGGGATATTGGAAGAAAAAGAGGGAAAATAGTAGGGAAAGTCGTTGAACAATAGGAATTGGATAATGTTATAAGTCATTGCTACCTAGATTATAAATAAAAAACCTCAAAGTTTAGCGTATGACGTCACTTCAGAGGTGATTCCTAGATGTTGAAGATTTAATTAAGGTAAAAAAATTTGAGTTATCAATATCCATTACTGAGAAGTCAACGCCTACTGAAATATAACCAATGTGGTATCGCGAAACAACGTCTTCACATATCACTTTTAAAAAAATTGAGGTTTTTACTTGATACACAATTTTATTTATTTTGTTGCAATATATTACTCTGCGTATGTACGAAAGTAATATACAGGAAACTACTTTTTTTGTAGTTCCCCCTCCATTGACGACATACCTTTATACGTACGCCTATGATTTTCTAATTGTCTAATAGGTACAAAATTTAATTATAGATTTTTTTGTGTCTTGTAAAATTTAAGTATCTGACATGGATTACGATACGACTTTAAATGTACCTAATGAAGTTTACTGAAACTGTACCGAATTGTTTTGTAGATCGATAATTAAAACCAATGAGGTTTAGATACTTAATTAAATATACTTATCGCAAAGCGAATTCGAATTGGAAACGTAGGTAGAATTAATAAATAATAAAGAAACTTAAAACTAATAATGAGAATTAGTAGAACTTATTGACAACCTTTGGAATATCTACATAAAAAAGGGGAATATTTGTGGCCGTAAATGGTGTGACGTCCGCTCCTTTGTCCCGTTTCTTGTAGTAATCAGAAACATTGCTAGTTCAATTTTAGAACGATTTTAAAAAAGTTTTTATACTATCAGTACGGTAGATCAGTATGTATTAAAAATCTTTCTATATACACAATATATTTTCTGCCAATCGATTTATTTACATTTCAAAGAAGTTTGTAAATATGTTGTATTTATACGCTATAAAATATACTGCGTACAGCAGCAAAAATCATTCTATTTTGGGACAGGTTAAATGAGAAATAACTTCGTAGGTCGTTATACATGTCTATAATAACGCCAGGGCAAATTTAAGAAGCATTATCCGTGAAATAATTCAATAATGAGAATTACCTAAGTACCTAACATTGAAGACACCACGGGTGTTATAGGATAATAACACCCTCAGTCGACATATATTGTGGACCTATGATCATCCATTATCCAGAGAACTAAATTCAGGGATGAAATATTTTCAGTTCCTGAGATTTTAAATGTTCGAAATTGAGGAAAATTAAATAACAGATATCCTACGTTTTCTCGCAAGGTACAATTAAAGTCTGGTGAGTAAAACCACTAGTTTGCAACTTCTAAAAAAACTTTCAAATACCACATCTGAAAACATTAAAATCAAAATATACAGGGTGTAACGCATGCTGATGGCCAAACTTCAAGGGGTTAATTTTCAACGAAAAAGTATTATAAGATTTTTTTGGAAAGTTGATAATTGCTCTTTTATTTAACATTTTTTTATTTCAAAAAATGTTGTGCCTTTTTTCATAAAAACACAAATATCTCTGTTATTCTTACAGCCACATCAAATTTAGACATCGGAAAGAGCGTTAAATATACTACAAGACGGGCATACATGATTGTTTAAAAAAACTTCTATACCAGGTGCTGTAAAAAGGTAAATGTAATAATTGTGAAATGAGCAAAATTAGTGGTATCTCCTTATTGGTGATAACGCCAAAAATTTGTTAATGAGGACGTTTTTTTTCTTCAGCAAAAACTACTGTATTTAGTAAGCTTTTCAACGATATATCAACCTTTTGAGTTTGCTATTTTTTTGGCAGCAATATCAAGGGCAAAGGTAATAAAACTGTAGTTTTATAAAATCGTATACGATGGACTATTATTATAACAGAAACGAGAAAAAATTGATCGTTGTATATCGAAGATAAGAACCAAACTTTTGCGTTTTAAATAAAACAGAATATACAGGGTGTAATTAATGCAACAAAATTTAATCGCAGATCTTAGGACAAATTTAGGGAACCCGTATTTTTTATTTTTGCCAAGTGGCCTCCTCTTTCGGAGTTATAACCTCCTGAAATCCGTCCCTAAGAATAGTCTTTCGTTTATATCTCAGAACCCTGTTGTATGAGAATCGCTAAAATTTTATGGCAGGTGAAATCTGATAGTGTTTCGCTTTTTGGCGAGACCTCCTTAAGACACTTTTTCGTGGGCCTCCTTATTTTTGGAGCCAAAAAAAATTTGATCGCAAATTTCAATTTCTTAAAAATTATTGGTTCACTATAAAACCTTTGAATTTAGAGATTTTTTTGTCTCTTGACATTTTGTTCCTATAAGGCAATGTTTTCAAGAAAAATGGCAATATATGATCGAATGCATATCGTGATTCGTGATTCGTATGAAATTCTACGTGTTAATTGCAGGTGGCTGGGGATGCATTCGATCACATTTTGCCATTTTTCGCGAAAACATTGCGTTTTATAAAAATATATCAAGCGACAAAAAAGTTTCTAAATTCAATGGCCTTTCTAGCGGACTAATAATTTTTAAGAAATTCAAATATGATTAAATCTTGGGACCCCTAAATTTGTCTTAAGAAACTGTGATCAAATTTTGTTGCATTAATTTCGGGCGTTTCACTTCAAAAACAATAGTTTGGTTTATATCTTCGAAATGCTTCCTAAAACTGAATTTTGACAATTCCGAGGACAATTCATTCACCGAATTAATTACTAATTGCATTTATACAAAATCTCTTTAAGGACCGACACAAAGCGTCCCGATTTTCGAACTTAAAGGAAACCACAATGCACCGCCCACACCAAGGCTTTGTCATGTCGCGTGACGCTGATACCCAAACTAGAAAGAAGAGATGAAAGAAACAAAAGAGGGTCACAGCTAGGCACTCACCGATCTCCGATATCCTGGTGATCTCTTTGATCTGCGCCCCTCCGTTGAAGGTGGTGAGAAGGCCGGAGGGAGGCAGGGAGGGGGAGGCGATGACTTCTTGTTGGACCCTCTGCCTCGCGATGGCTATGCCGACGGGGATGTTGCCGCCTGGAACGCAAGGCACTTCGTGAGGCACGAGCAGGCGGCCCACCCCCCGTCTGGGGGTCGGGTAAGAGGGGTGGTGTTGGCGATAGAAGTGAATTCGTTCGGTTCTTTCTGTTTTATTCAAATTTAAATTCATGAAATGCCGAACATTAGGTTTTTTTTTAATTTGGTGATTTCTGATGATATGGTAAATGTGGAGAGGGGGTCAACTTCTACGTTTTTGGGGCATTTATGATATTTCCAAAGGTATGTTGTGTATGATACAATATTTGAAAGGAAATTTCATGTAGACTTCAAAGATCAAACATATACAGGGTGTGCCAGAAAGTAGTGGCTATACAGCAACAACAAATTCCCCAGTTAAAAGAAATTGAAAGTGTCAACTTAATCCAAAAATGCTTCGTTGGAAAGTTAAAGGGTGTTGAAGATTTTTTCGTTAATATCTGATCAGTGACGTGATATCTAATCAAATTTCAATATTTGACACTTACGCTTAAACGAATTCTATTCTTAATTTTATTATCTACATAGATTTTATAGAACCATGTTTTGTATGTATCGTTTGTTTAATACAAAATTGAATAGTTTTGGTCAAATGATTGTATTATTTCAAGAATATATTTTCTCAGTAATAACAAATATTTTGTTTCAAACTCACAACACCTAGTACAACAGCTAGGATCGTTCGTAAGATTAATCAACCAGACATAGGTCGGTTTGGCATTTATTGATGGTTCTCGTCATTATGTTAGAACGATCCAGCTGCGTTAGTGTCGTTACTCACAAGGAGATGTGTATACACAGAGCGTAAGTGCTGGCTCCATCTATCGCGCTACTTCCCACCTACGCCATTCTGTGACCTACAATTTTCTTTCAAGAAAACGTAAGTTTGATTATAATATGCCACATTTGTCTTAAATAATTCCTACATTAATACTAAATTTTAAATATATAAATATATTTTAAGGAACTTGTAGTTTTGAAACAAATATATTTGTAGTTTATGATGAACTGTAAAAAATATTGTAGCTAAAGTCCGAGATAATTCTAAGAAAAATTATAGATTACAGCAAATATTTCACATAGTGTGACGAAAGTATATAAATTTGAATAGAATACATTTACAGCAAATAATTCCATTTAAAACTATCTGCTCATTTGATCCAAGTACTTTTTTTTCAGTGTATCAGTGAAAATATTTTTCTCGTCTGTGGAACTTTTCAGGAAAACAACAGAAAGTTTATGTGTGTTAATTATGTGTTGATCCCGCACAACAAATGGTTCCTTCTTCAAAATAACTAGATTTCAAGTAAAAATTATTACATTGCTAATACGAAAAAAAAAAGTTTAAGGTACCATGTATTGGAAACGAAAGATTACGCAAAAGCTTCTATTTTTTTTCGAAGTTGCAAATTAAATCTTCTTGTTTCCTCGAAATCTAACAATTTTAAAAGCAATCAACAGATCACTTAGAAATGCAGTTTTCCTTAAAAGAAATGTTTTCAAAAATAGAAAGAAATGTTTCCAGATGGTTTTTATTCCTTTGAATTTCGAACCGGTATCGTATGCTAATTCTGAGATAATGGAAAACCATTCTAAAAGTAAGAGTTTAAGACCCTGTAACATTTAAAAGAATCATTTTTGGACTAAAGTAAATTGACTTAAATTCAATTATTTTGACCTGATGAATCTGCAGTTGCTGTATCACCACTGTTTTCTAGGACACCCTGTAGGGCGTATTATATTTAAAGACATACGATTGTGTTAAAACTGAAAAACCGAAAATTATAGAAAAAATCGCTTATGCCTCTGAAAATTAAGCAAGATTCAGCATAAAATGTCCTGTATCTCTCAAACTATCTATTCAAGAAGGAAATGGTATTTTTTAAGGAGTTGTGACATCTTATCTACTTTTTGTCTGTCTCTTGGGAAACATAGAAACCACCCAAAAGTACCAAATTTGACCCATTTAGTACAGAGTGTTTTTTATGTGCATAACATCAAGAAGTGGTTGTTCTGTGTTCATTTTACGTAGAAAAGCCTTAAGAAAAAATGATCTAAATCACTGGTCACTGATTTTCAAGTTTCCGTATACTGAAATTAAAGACAAAAATAACCATATTTGTATTTTTATGAAAATGTGGCCTAATTTTTTGTCTCTTTCATTCAGACTATAAAACATCAAATCCAAGGTCATCGGCATATTGGTTTCTTTATATCCTACAACTTTTATTTGAAACTTTTTTGATAGAACTCAGTCCTGAAAAGCTGTCGGGGTGTTCTGGTCTTGGGACACCTTGTATATGATACACATAAGAATGTATTGTGATTTACAGAAGTGTAGATGGATTTACAAAAAATTTCCAGTAATTTAAAGAGGAATTACCGGATTTATTATGAAAAAAGAATGCATGTGTACACTTTTTAGCCAGTGTATTTCCCAGTGTTTGTATAAAGAGATAAAAAGTAGACACAACTCAAAAAGTTTTGGGAACTAACTTCAATACATTAAACACAGGTTATTTACACGTCAACATATAAATTTTCTATGAAAAGACTGAACATATTCAACTCACCATTTGTACTAATGATGGAATTGCTCATCATCCCATTATCTCCATTCTTCTGGGTGGGCGAGGTGACCTCCAGCTTGACCATAGGAGAGGCGCTCGTGCTTATCTCCGCCACCTGACAAGCCCCCGGTTCCTTCTTCACGTTCACCCCGCTCCATTCTATGGGGTTGGTCCTCGAGCACCCGTTGATGGCGTCCGAGTACTTGGACGCTTTCACCGGGGAGCCCAGCTGGCAGCTGCACGCCTTCTGCGGCTTGAGGCTGCAGCATTTGTCGTCGCAGAGTTTCTCCTGCGCTTTTTTCGGGCTGGGGGGGTAATCGGGCTGCTGGATGATGATGTTGGAGTTGAAGCCCTTGGTCAGCAGCTCCAGCTGCGTGACGGGGATGGGGGAGTAGGGGGAGCCGGGCGGCGGCGTCGGCGCGCCGAAAGTGTAGCCCGACGTCGAGAAGAGGGAATCTGAAACTGAAGAAACATGCTTCGATTATTGTCCATTTCTACCACATTTACGTAACACTCTACCTCCTTTGTCTTTTTTGCCTTTCTATCTAAGAAAAAATGGTAAATATCATATATGAGTATATAGGGTGTCCACACTTATCGGCGCACTATTGCTAACTCTGTTATTATTGGAGATACGAAATTTTTTTCTATCGATTCTAATGGTGCAATCGAAAAAAACAATTGAGCATCGCGTTTTCGTAATTTTTAAAAAACATGTTTTTTTTAATGGAACACCCTGTATATATTTACATATTTTAAAAGAAAAAAATATTGTGGACGAAGAAGTATTAATACATAACTCTCTTCAATGAAAAATATGTCTGAGACTGCTTTAGAAATTCCTACGATAATTTTGTTATTATTAGTTTTGTTAAATTGTGTACTGCTCATAGTTTTGCCATTTATTTGTCTTGGCTACACTAAGTTAATACTGTAATCTTAAATCTTTCAAGGAATGTTAAGATACCCATCTACCTACCTAGTTATCATTCAAATAATCAGGACTGTTAAAATTTCGTATATGAAGATCAGATTAACAAGGTCTCGAAGGTCTAAGTTTACTTGTGTTTTCTTCTAGGCTTATTCTTTCTTCAAATTTTATCTTTTCTATAAATCAGTACGTAGAATATGAGGAATACCTAGATCTGGGGTGCCTTAAGGGTCGATTTTAGGACCTTTATTATTTCCATTATATAAAGATGACCTGCCACTGCATTTAGTATGTTGTTGCTGTTATTATGCAGATCATTTGAAAATTTGGTACATAGTTCGTGATATTGATGACTGGCTGTTGCTACAAAGATATATTAATGATGTGTATCTCAAACCATCTCGATACTAATAAACGTTATGTTCAACATTCACAGAAATGTAATTATTTATCGTTTCCATATACTCCTAATATTGATAACGTTGCTTTGAATCGTTTAACTCAAATAAATAATATTAGTGTATTATTCCATTAGATTTATTTTTCTGAACATTCTAAAGGATAGTAAGGTGTTAGGACTTATTGCACACGACAGTAGAGAATTCTCCAATTTTTCTATTCTTTTGTATGTTTTGTGCGTAGTAAGTTATAATACGGTGTCCTTGTGTGGCATCCTTATTATGCATCATACACATATGTAGGTATATAGTCAAGTAAAGTCTCATATTTAAAAAGCTTGGTGTGTTTCGTGAACATGGTATTGATTATTATGCATTGCTACGTTTCTTTCGTTTCTTTAAGTACGTTTCGCTTTGTTTTAACAACTTTTTTCTACAGTTTGCTGCATAATAACATTACGTGAGACTATTTATCAAGAAAGGGATATATTGAGGGTTAATGATTGACTCAAACGACTTTCTACTATATGAACATCAAAGAATTAATATTTTTGAGGCCACCTATATCAATTTCTAGTAATAATTTCATTTTAATTTGTGGTAATTGTTATGTTAATCTTTCAATGGTGAGTGAAGACAATGGTCTTCTACATATTGATGTATCCTTCATTAACACATGTGTAATTATTCTTTCATTAATGTAAACCTACATATTTCACCTCTTGATTTTTTAATACGTTTTATATTGTTTCTCACAAGCACTTGTCAGTCTTTGTAGGTTAACAGCCAAAATTATAATTTTTCTTAATGGTGGAAATAAAGAAATATTTATTTTAAGACTGCTCTACTTAAAAAGCAAATGTGTTAAATTATAATTTAATTGAATAATTATTCAGGAGGAATAAATCCTCGGAAATAATAATTGAATAATTATTCAAAATATAATTGTAGTAGATAAAAGCTTACCTAATAGAAAACTAAAGTATTTAGTCGCTACAAAATATGTCTAGTTAGCAACTTGTCAAACTAAAATTGTCATAATCTTCCCTTTCACATATACAGCCTGATTTTTACAGTAAGTATTTGCTTGACGTCACCAAATTATATTTCCAATTTCACACCTCTTTTTACAAAATATGAGAGTTCTCATTTTTCTTTATAGCTTTTATTTAAAAAGTTTTTCGGTATCTCTTTCCCATATAAAGTAATAAAATGATGTGTATAGAGAAATATACTGGTTCGATCAAGTCCATTACTGATTATATTAGAATTGCTATTGTTTAAAATCATTATTCCATAAAACCGGTCTCAATAAGTTTTCTATTTACTTGAATTACCCAGAAGTACATATTTTCATTAAATTATCTACGAGCAGCATGCTTATTAAGGAAATTTAAATAAAAAGCTATCGACAAACAATAATTAAAGATAATTGCAAACTATTATTTACAATGTAATGCAGTTGTTATATTTTTTCCAATTCAGATTTTAAAAAATCTCTGAAACAGGTCAATTAGTAAATAGAAATTGTCACCTTTTTGCCAGCTATCCATTGCATCTATTTTCGGTGAGGTAGCATAAAATGGCAACAATTTTATTAAAATCGTTTATAAGCGAAAAACGCACAGTTTTTTAATGCAAAATTTGAGAATGTTAATGTAAAAAATAACATTGATATTTTTTAATAGGACGCTTTCAGAATCATGTTTGGTTGAAAATTAACGCCTGTACACAGGCTTAAAGTTCGTAACTTTTGGAGCCTCCGTTATAAACAAATTGAATCGTGCGAAAACTATTGCACCTACAGCGCCCACTTTTGGCACACTTTTAAAGTATGACAAAATCCTCAAGTTGTCATAGGTTTTATAAAATTTTAACAATAAATGCGATAGTTATAAACAAATTAAGAAATGGGCACTTTTCTTGTTTTTTGCAATAACTTTTTTGTTTATTAACCGATTTTAATTTAACAAGTCTCATTTTGTAGATAATTTAATTCCCTACAAGTTCGCTAAAATTGATGGTTTTCCCTGCAAAGTGAAAAAACTGTTTTCCTCACTTATTTGTTTGAATAGAAAAGTTAGCTAATAAAATTTTTTGACTAACGAGATAAGAGATGTCTTGTATTATTTTCCTTTTTACAATTTTACAATAATATCGCGGATAGGAATTTTTTCGAGTTTCTCTTTTTTTTCGCTAATTTCCTGGTCTATATACCTATTGAATTGAAAGGAAAATCTAATTTCTCCCCATTATAATCACTTTGTGTAAGTTGGATACATTTGGAATTACAGTTATTAAATTATTTTGCTGTAGTACCGAAATTATCCATTGTCTAAAGTAATAAACGCAGATGAGACAGTTACGGGAGAAAATCAAGCGACCATAATCGACGGGGTCGTACCGGCCGGCCCCGCAGGCATTGTTCCTCCGTGCAGGTCCAAGTGTGCCACGCACTATTTATCGCGGTAGGCGGGCATTTAAATCCCGTGAGTGACATTTAGAATAATCGCTAAGTGAGCTGTGAGCCAACTTCCGGAGCGAATTCAACTAGAGGCGAGCCGTTGCTCGCTTCCGGTCCGTCTAGATTGCGAGGTGCACGGCGTTTGATGTTCACTTGTTATTTATTGCCTCTCATTACCTCCTCGGCGGGATAAATAATGCCTGCTAGGCCTGGCGGAGACGTTCCCGTTTGCGTTTTTTCGCCATTCGGAGGGTGTAGCTTCAAAATTTATTTTGTGCGACAGTCGTAATTTTCTAGGTGTTTTACAAGTTAGTTTTCAGTCACTAAAATTAAAGTTCAGATATACCGGGTGTCTCATTTTAAAAAATATACATGAATATCTCTTAAGGGCTTAATGAAAAAATTTTTCATATAAAAATTGTAGGGTTTTTTGTTGCAAAATTAATTTCCGTCTTGCCGAATAGTGTACTCGGGGGTTTTCGGATGTAAAATTTTCTGCTCTTTTCATTTATGGTGTCAAAAATGTGTTTCCATTTGAAAAAATCTACTTGACCTTGAAATGACCTCGAAGGTCATAGTCAAGGTCACCATTAGATGTCCCCTCAAAACCCTACAACTTTTATTTGAAAATTTTTTTATTAAGCCCTTAACTTAAGAGATTTTTTAAAATGGGACACCCGGTATAAATTATAATTTAAATAAGGAAAACAACATCAAACACACCCACAAAAAAAATCCGTACCAGAGACAGTGTAAACGCAAAAATTTTAGTAGTTTTTGTGTAGTTTATCATGGCATTCTCAGAATTTTTATAAACTGTCACGTTTTTGACATATGAAAACAACTAAGGTAAGGTAAGGTAACTAATCTAACCATACATATACAGGGTGTATCCCGAAGAGGGCCCAGTAGGATTATCTCAAAAAGTAGTCGGAAGTCCATGTTCTGCTTTTCTAGTAGACTTTTCGGGATTTTCATGAAAATACAAAATATTCAATTCTACATCTTCGTTCCTAGCACAATGCCTTAATTTTCTTTTTAAAGGTTTTCGTTCTTCCTAGTGACTTCATTTGACAGGATTTCTTTGAATTAGTTTAATAAAGGGTGGTCAAACCATAATGCACGATGTTAATTGTGAGTCACATTAAGTTTTTTGCCCAACTTAATTTGACATTTCTTTGTTTCAGTGTTTGACAAATTCAACCATGGAGAGGTACACAATTGAGCAGCGCGTTAAGATTGTTGAAGCCTTTTTACGAAAATGGGCGTTCCAATCAAAATGCATTTCGTGCACTTCGTGATTTTTTTGGTCAGCATAATCGACCAAATGTGTCCACAATCGGGAGAATTGTGCGCAAATTTCAGCAAACCGGGTCTGTAGGAAATGTGAAAATACCTGTGCATGCTCGCCCAGTTCGTTCTGCGGAAAACATTGCTGTTGTTCGCGATAGTGTGGCAGAAGAGCCGTCAACCTCGACTCGTCGTCGTGCCCAACAATTGAACATCTCACCAACATCACTGATGCGAATTTTGAATAAAGATTTGAATTTACACGCTAACAAGGTTCAATTGACTCAAGAGCTGAAGCCTACTGACCATTTCAAGCGTCGTCAATACGCCGAATGGCTGGTTGAACAGACAGAAGTGAATGGTGACTTTACAAAGAAAATCATCTTCAGCGACGAGGCACACTTTCACCTCAGTGGATTCGTTAACAAGCAGAATTGCCGCATTTGGGCAAATGAGAATCCACGAGTGATTGTTGAAAAGCCGATGCATCCACAAAGAGTGACTGTTTGGTGCGGTTTATGGGCTGGCGGCGTCATCGGGCCGTACTTCTTCGAAAATGAGATCGGCCAAGCAGTTACCGTGAATGGTGTTCGCTATCGCGAGATGATAACGGACTTCTTGTGGCCAGAAATTGAGGATATGGACCTGGACGATATGTGGTTCCAACAGGATGGTGCCACTTGCCACACAGCCAACGAAACAATGGCTCTTTTGCGCGAGAAATTCAATGGCCGTGTTATCTCATGTTAATTGGCCGCCACGATCATGTGATTTGACACCGTTGGACTTCTTTCTTTGGGGATATTTAAAAGAAAAAGTGTACGTCAATAAGCCAAGAACAATTCAAGAGCTAAAGGATGAGATAATTCGGCACATTAACGACATTGAACCTCAATTATGTCTCAGAGTCATTGAAAATATGGACCATCGGATAGAGGCATGCCACCGAAGCCCTGTTGAGCATTTGGCCGATATTTTGTTTCGCACATAATTGTCATAGATCCTTCTATCATAATAAATAATATTAAGATAATTCTCTGAAAACTTTTTATTTTATTTACAATTAACATCGTGCGTTTTGGTTGGACCACCCTTTATCTTAAGGAAGAGTAAACACATGTGAGAGCTAATAATAGAATATGTATGTGAAAAGGGCAATTTAGTTGGTTCATTTCTCAACCTCTTTTACTCGAAAGAATTTTAACCCTCCAGGGACACAACACGATCGTCCACAGACCCAGCCATTCTAGCGCCGTTTCCCAATCGCCTGGTTTCCGTTTTTTTACGCGATCCTTATCGCGAGCCTCCATATTAACCGCAGACGGTCGTTTTTCATTTCGCCTCTCCCCTCAATTACCTTACTCGTATGCAGAATTAATTGAACACATGGCGTTGCACCTGCAATTACTGTTATTAAGCTTAGTTTAAATATCGCAGGCGAAGAGCTAATCCATGTCCACCGTACGCAGTGTAATAGCTACATTTTGATACATCACAAGCGGCAAAGTGCATGGGTATTGAATAATAAGTACCACCGCGCAAGGGCAAGTTGAAATATTATTTAAAGATGATGTACAGGGAGGTGTTTGCACATGTGAGAAGTTCAATTTTAAATCGATCTACATCGTGGGCTGTGACAATGAAAAATGAATTAGTAAAACAGTTTTATAATTGTTTAATTTAGCAAGGTGTTATTTTAAAGTCACCATATTTTTTTGATATCACTGTGACCATGTGAACATTAAAAACAAAACATTATATCGTTTCTAAAAAAACAAACATTTTTACTTGATTTATTAAATACTAGCTAATATTGGTATAGAGGTACGTTATTAATTGTAAATATTTCTTTTAATCAAGTGTTAGATAATAAAACTAATTAAAAATAATTTTATGAATTAATTAATCAATTTAATACAACGATTTGTTATTTTTAAGTCACCATAGCGTTGAAAACTAACTCCATTTTATTGCGGTATGCCTCTGAAGGCGCGGAAGAGCCGACTATTCCCGCACCTGGTGTAAAACAGGAATGGTCGAAAACTGCAGTTTCATTTGTTTAGTCTTCGACTTTATCGGTTTGGGGAAGGTTGTACATAAAGTGACTTTATGTAGTGTAAGTGTATAATCTTGAAGTGAAATTTTGTGTTTTAATTTCAAGTTTTTGTCAGGAGCAAAGAAAAAAGCATGATAGATCACGTCGATTACAGAATAAGAAAATGTTTGTCAGATTGGATCAACATTTAAGAAACTACGGAATCTTTGACCCAGACGTGGAAGGAGGTACTGCTATCAGTACTCCAACGTTTGCCATAAAATCTAAAGTGTTACGTTATAAAAATCAGGCGAGTAAACAGATTATTTATTTATTTTTGTGTATTTCATTTATCATTATTGATTACCGCTTCAATTTGCTGCTACGTCACTTGTTAAATACTGTTTCAAAGTTTGTCTTACTTAAAAAAATGTTCACTTAAATTAAATTAAAAGTTTTTGTGGGATCGTAAAGCTCGTGGCGAGCACCCACTCGACAAAAGTAACGTGCCAAACCTCATGGTGAGTGGTGTGGAAATTTGCTTGCTAATAACTTTTCCTTTAAAATAACACTTGACAACAATGCACAGCCCAGTTACCAACTGGGATAAACGGATAAAAAAGTTTAGTTTTATATCATACCGGTCCCAGAAATACTTAATTTTGTACGAACTAATCTTCAAATCTTCCTTTATCCTAGCTTTTGCTTATGAAAGTGTGTCCTAGTTATCCTCAGATCCAGTATGCATTGCTGTTATTATCTTCCCTCTGTATGATAGATTGTTTTATACAAGTGACTTAGGTATATTAATTCATCTGCTTCAACAAAATTATCCAGTGTTCTTCTTCGCTCCTATTTAATTTTTTTGTAAGACAAAAGACTTTCTGTGTTTTCCTTTAAGAAATGGAGCTATTCTCAATGTTCCATACGGTTTTCATTAGAATTTTCATTAACTTGGCCGTTTTTTCAATACTTCCTATTTTACTAAATCTGATGATTATTTATTAGTGGTAGCCAAGTTACTCAAAATTGATAGAAAGTTTGAAATGGATATGATGATCTGATGAAATTACAGAAGGTAGTGAAGTAGTAAATGTAAACTTTTAATAAAAAAAACAATTACACCAGAACGAACGGAAAGGAAACCTAATTAGAGGATTATATTTTAATTGTAATAATAAATTCTAAAATACAATTTGACAGAAGAGAAATACCTAACCGTGAATAAAACAAAACAGCCTCTCATGGCCTATTCTATTCCACGACTCGCACTTTAAACAAGAACTTCATTCAATCATCATAAACATGGAAATAAGCCCTTTAATACTATCCAGGAAAATCGATACCGACTCTCCAAGCTGCTATTGCCGAAGTTCTAGCTTTCCCTTCAGAGATTGCCGGAGCTGTAGACTAAATTTGTCTTCTACTGAGGTAGTTGGGTATTTGAAATTGATTAATATCGATAATTGGTCACTTCATTACCATCATTTCTCGCGACTAGTAATGAGAAGCAATTAATCAAAGAAAATTAGTCTGCGAAATGTTAATTGCGCTACACAGACATACATGATGCGTTTCAAAAAAATTAACACAAATTACAATGTTTAAAGCATACATTGATCGAATCTTTCAATGCGGAAAAGAGTACCTTGTCATGCGAGATAAAATAATTTGTATGTTTTTCTTAAGACACAATTCGTACTTATTCGTCAAATTTTGACATCTTTATCATTAGTCGATTTAAAGATAATTAAGAAAAACCCTTTTCAAAGTAACAGCTTAAACATGTTACAACAAAATTTTGAACTACAGCAACATTGATCCATTAACATGGCCAATTCCGTTTTCGAATTAAACGTAATTTTTTTAATGAGATGATTAAATAAAAAAAACTGTATGTCAAAAGGTTTTGCAAACGCAAACACTATGTATTCCTAAGGCCTTCAATCTTAGTGGATGTTAAGTGTATCTGTTGGCAAAATAAAATGTAAATGATCGAAAGAATTATTTTTATTAAGACTTTTACAAAGCAATTAAGTAAAAGGAAATGTAAAAAAGTAATTAAATAAAAATAAATGGTTGACAAAATGAATATCCGAAAGGATGTTCTAAATTAAATTAATCTACAATAATCTTGGAAACAAAACAGCAACAAATTACAATAAATGTTGAAAATGTTCACCATATACTATAATACATTGTCTAACCTTTTTATTTAAGTTTTGTCTTACTTTAAAAAATGTGTTGGATTTTATTTTATAAACAAGTGACTTTAGGCAGCTCTAAAAACAAAAATCAAGGGTATTTAGGTCGAGATTATGTGCTGGCCATTGTACACTACCTCTACCAATCCACCTATGAGGGTAAACTTCATTTAGATAATTCCTAACTCCTAGGATGTAATATGCTGGGGCACCATCATGCATATACCAAGAGTCACGTGTTGAAATTAAAGATAAATCTTCTAAAAGTATTTGCAAATCATTGCAAAACTCAGATGTGTAGAGGTGGCAGTTCAAACGGTCTCACAGTACAGTCCCGAAGGATGCGACATCAAACGTTTATTGAAACCTCATGTTGAAAATGGTATTCTTAGAAGGCATGCGGATTTTCCATAGCATATGTATGGCTATTGCTCCAGTTAAACACACCTCTTCCAGTGATTGTGGCTTCATCAGTAAATAAATTTTTTTTTATAGAACATTGGATCCTCTAAATGACGCGTCTAAGAAACTGACGAAATTGAAGCCTTGCGAAATTGAAGCCTTGCTGGAAAATCCTACTGTAAAAGCTATTGGATTGGAGTAAAATAACAAGGATACAGCTTTTCTTTCCGTATTATTCTGAACGCCGAAGATTTGCTTATACCCTTGACGCAGATAATTTTCGAGTAAAACTTCAAAAACCAACAATTGAAAACACTTTTACTTAAACACACGTCGATATTCGAATATAATGCTTTTTAAAATTACATAGTGGGCTCCGATAGCAACTTTGACATCCTGAGCAGTTAGAAGGAAGAATAAATAATGCCTTTCATCAGATTCAAGCAATAATAAATTTCGAACAAATTACATTTTCGTTACTAAAAAGATGTCGGGCTATGTTCGTGAAAATGGAGGTATTTTTGAGCATTTACTCAAATAAAATCATTAAAATGATGACTAATGTTATCAATTTATTTATTTGAATAAATAACCGAATGATTATTGCTAGTCATGTCATTTAAATAAAAGTGATTTGTTAGTTTTTTAAGTTTTACTCGAAAATCAAGCTTTTCGTATCTTTTTAACAAAGCATCGTAGATAAAAACTTAAAAAGAAAGACCTTAAAATTCACCAAAGAATACGAGGTTTCATTTTTGGTCACCATTTGTAAATCACATATTAGAAATAACATATTGACAGCACATTCTTTTGTTTTACCAAATCTGTGTTCCTATGGGAGATAAACCCAATCCATGTATCACAGGTTCCGTAAGCCGATCTCCTTTTTATGGTAATGAGTCTGTGCCAAACTCGATAAGTTCGCACCGTACATCCACACATACTTATCCACTTGTATTTGTAAATCTTTTTTTTGTAACGTCGCATTCTTAGCAGTCTCCGTGTGGTCTCGATGGCTGTCCGGCCATGTCGCCAGACATAACAAATGATTACCGTCATCGAGACGGGTTTTGGCGTGGCGCAAAAACCGTGAATATTCGTAAATTACAAATTAAAGTTACATTATCGGTGTGTAATTACTTTCCAGCAAGAAATTGGCGGCCCTGGTGAGGAATACAAGTGGTACGACGGTGCAGAAGAAAAATATTATGCCTTGTAATAGTTGAACAAATGTACGGTACTGTAAATAGGTGCTATATCGTTAATATGGTGAAGGAGAACGTAGATTTTAAGAGACGACACTAATTGTAACAAGAATTCGCAGCGTTGCTGACTTAATGTAACTAAAATTGCTTGAAATTTTCACTCTATTAGTATGAGTACAATTAAAATTTTATGAGTAAATATCTTCATTACTAAGTGAGTTTAAATGTATATCAATTTCGAGTAATTTGAATGGCGCCATGAAGATGGCACCACTTACATGTTGCTACTGTAATCTTGACCACAGTTGATAGAGGCCCGTTAGATGCTTCAGAAAATCGTGATCACCAGAAGAACAGGCCTTAGCCGGCGGCGGCGGATCTCAGCCAGGACAGGAAGTGAATTAATTTCAACACTGTATATTCTAATTAATCATTTATGAGTGATTTATGTTTGCACTTAAATTAAAAACCAAGTTTGAGTAAAAATGACTCAATACTAGTTAAATTTAAATCACATTAGAGAAAAAGTCAACTCTAAATTGGTTTTATATACTCAGAATATAGTCAAAAGTCGCTCAATTGATCATTGTACAATGACAGCCAGTGACGTTAAAGATTGAGCGTAATATTTTGCAGCATTTTTTCTTGCTGATTTGTAAACGTAACAAAATTTTATATACTAGGATCCAACATTTGCCACAAATACTTTTTAAAGTCACAAAAAGTCATCTGCTAAACTAAATATTTACGAACTTTAGTAAATTGAAGTTTATTGTATTAGTTTAGTTTTTATTGTGCTTAATAAATTTATTAAAGGTAAGTTGATTGGTACGACAGGTATTAATGAGTAAAACTCTTTTGTTTTAAGTTGATATAATTTGGATATAAAAAAATGGATAGATCACAATTGTGGAATGGATGTTTCTATGAAAACTGCTGAGACGAAGCTAACCGAATTTTTAAAAGAATTGTGTTTCTATTTAACAATATCTTGGTTTTAGTTACCTTTTATTAAATGTTAGAAATTTGTGTGGCTATTCCCATACAATACTTAGTGCCTTACTGTCAAACAGGAATATGGAGCTAATTTGAGTACGTGCCTACTTCAGCAAAATTACTAAATTCATTCGTTAACTCAGAAAATATACTGCAACGTACAGAGATTAAAAATTTTGGAAAGGAGTATGTACTTCAAGAACGTAAGTTCAATCTTTTTTAATGACAGCTTGATAAGGCCAAAAATTTTGGAAAGGAGTATGTACTTCAAGAACGTAAGTTCAATCTTTTATAATGACAGCGTGATAAGACCAAAGACTTAATACCCAAAAATATCCAAGAATCTAAAGTGCATGAAATAGACGTAATCAAAATATTTCCCATATATCAAATGAAAAATATCTCCGGAGATTTTTTTTACTACTGCGTTGACGTTTTAAATGTGCATAATTTGATTGGAAACAAAATAGTGTGAGTGTGAAATTTTAGAACAAATATGGAAAATACATAACACTCTTCAGCAAAATTTACATTATTGACAATTTCGATTAGTGTCTCATCCATTTTCAGATATAAAAGGCGTAGTTAAACAACATGTTTTATGTGTTCATTACTCTAACTCCATTTTCAATCGAGTACACTTTATGAACTGTCACAAGCAAAATATTCCAATTGCCACGGAAAACAATGGGGTTCTTTGTTCCAACAGTGGTTTTCCATCATAATCACAATATTTTTTAATAGGGGATGTGGTGAATTCAATTATATTTCGACATTGATGTAAAAACAGATGTTTATTGATACGTACTTTTTTATATTCGTATTCAGTGTGCATCTCTCAGAATGATTCATCTACTTTTAACATTTCTACTGTTACGGAAAGTACTATTTTATAGCGCGCTTTTAGTCAGATGATGAGTCGCTAAGCACGTCATTTAAATTTCTTCGTCATCTTTAGGTATATGGAAGTGATGTAAGGCGTTTACTCATGGTTTAGTGATCTTCGTCTTTCTTTGTTATTTCGTGAAAACTAGAAATAAATATATTTTGAGGTGTCAGATGATGACTCATGCATCGTAGGTCTTTTTACACTGTAATAACGATATTTAGTAACAGCTAAAATCGTTTGCTTTAAAAAAATATACGTAAGATATCACTTGTAATGTTATCAATTATAAATCAAATCTGACGGATCGGTAACAAGCTTTATTAAATTTCTGTAGTTTTTATTGTTTCCCGGACTACACTCTCTTCTCAAATTGTCGGTCGATAGTAATCGAGGTTTCTATTTATTTATTTTTTGGGTACGTAATTTGCCATACGAACAAAATTTTAAAAATTAATCCGTAGGGAAAAACCAACCAATTGTTCACTAAGTGTCTTATCGGCAGCAGGAAACGTATACTTAATTTCATTATTCATAAATGATCTCACTATTATGACTCTGTTAAATCAGACATATCCTCAAAACTTAAATTCAGAGATACTACTTAATATGAAGTATTTATGTATTTACTGAAGGTCAAATCTAAAGCAATTGGTTCTGACGGAATACATATAGATTTCATTGTTTTGTGCTGCCCTTTTCTTTTAAAATACATTTGTCACATAATAAATTATTGATTGGAATATTCAGTTTATCCCCAAGCTTGGAAAATGTCGAATGTTATTCCTCTTCCAAAAAAACACACCTAGAGAACTAAAAGATTTAAGACCTAATTTCTATTCTTCCAGCTTTATCTAAAATTTTAGAGTACACTGTAAAAGATCAAATTATGAATCAATTAACTATTAATAACATACTGCCTATTGAACAGTCTGCTTTTCGAGAGGGACATAGTTGTTCTACTGCTTTATTAAATGTAACAGACCATATTTTTAGGGCTATAGATTCTGGATTATGTTCGATTATAGTTTTACTCGACTATTCGAAAACATTTAACACAATTAGTCACAACATTTTGGAAAAAATTGTAATGTTTGCTGGTTTTGATATATCTGCAGTACCTACAATTTATTTCTAACTATTTAGTAGGTAGACAACAAATGGTAGTACTTAAAAACGATATTTCGATTTATATTAATACTAATTGTGGAGTGCTTCAAGGATCCGTATTGGGACCTACGATGTTCTCATTATATACATCCTCATTCCCTAATTTTCTAAAGCACTGTAAAATTCAAATGTATGCAACTATTCTATTCGTTTCATCCTAGTGATATTCAAAATAGCTGTATTATAATTATAAGTGAACTCGAAACACTTCGTCGAATTTCACTGGAGCACCTTACTATTGATAGCGGCCTTAGATTCAATAAACATATATCAAACTGTGTAAAAAAATCTATTATTAATTTAATATTATACAAATCCAGACATATCTTAAGTGAAAAACTGAAAATTTTACTTTGCCAGTCTGGTTTTATCTGTGTTTAATTACAGTGATACTGTTTATGGTCCATGTTTAGCTCAGGCAACATCTCAACGAATTCAGAAAATTCAAAATTACTGCTTTAGATTTATATATGGTATTAGAAAGAGAAATCGAGTAAAACACAAGCTAATGAATACAAAATGGTTGGATATGAAAAACACCCGTCTACATCACAATGCTACTTTCTTTATGACTATCATTTTAAATAAATCCCCCCAATATTTGTACAATAAAATCAGATTCCGAACTGACGTTCATAATTTAAACACCAGATTTAAAGGTAATTTAACCCGTCCTTTACATAAAACTGCAACATTTGAAAGATCGTTCAGTTACAATATGTCAAAAATTTACAACGCCCTACCGTTGCCTCTCAAATCGCTGTCTGTCAGTTCAAAAAATTTATATATAATTGTTTCGCTTGCGTATCTATTTTGTTTGATATCTTATTACTTTTCTTTTTACTATATATGTGNGGCCTTGGGTGTAATGTAATAAATGCTCTTCTTAGTCATTAGGGCTAACCAATTTTATGTTAAAGTCATACGCTACATAAAATATGTGCGGTGTTTTTAATGTATTAAATACTGAAAATGCTAAAGTTTGTTCCTGTATTGTTGAATTGTGTTAAGGTTATCCAGATACCTGGTTAAAGTTAGTTCTTAAATATTGTTTAATTTACAATTTTTTTCTTGTATCAATCACCTCTAAAATTTCAAGGAATATTTATACTTTTGGAACAACGATTGAAGATATATATTGCTGGTACACAATTATTATTATTAGTTCTGTCATTCTTTTGGTATTTCAGAAAAAAATTACTTTTTTGGCACCCTCTTTAAGCGGTTGTAATGTTCAAATGAGATTTTTTTATATGAAAGACTTATATCGCACTTATTTACATCCTGTATAAGACAAAGACTGTATCTAAAAATACAGCAAGAAAATATTTTAATAGGAGTTGTGCATTCAGCTCATTCGTTTTTCCACAAAGTTTGTCGTTGGACTGATTGCATGAATATGTCTTATTTTGAATCGTCCAATTAGGCGAAGAATAAATTATGATAATGATTTAGATAACGATTATGCCTTATATCGTTCTCCATCACACGACGTTTATGACGTTTTGCTCATAATTAGGATATGAGGTGGACATAATAAGGCTCTTTGTAATTGTTAATGTATTCCGCACTTGAAGCAGGTTTCTGCGATAGTATAATGTAACAAATGGGCCTGTCGTATGAAATATGCGCTTTTATAACGTCCAAATTACTACCAGCTGCTTTTATTTGATCTATTTGTCATTATATTCAACAAATATAACCGATAATCTTAATTAATTTATTAATATGATTAGATATAGAGATACAAAGTAATCTTACCATTTTCTATCTTTATAGAGTAGTGTGTAGTCTCGGCAAAAAATTGTTTTTTGTTCTCTTTATTTTACTACTATTTAATTTAATATCATTTCTTTGGGTACTTTTGTTGATGCTGATGTTGCTGATGCTGATGTTGATGTTGATGATTGTTACGGAATTTTTTCGTTCAAACTTATTGTTCTTTTTAGCCCTTGGTCATTTTATCAGTATTGATGGCTTTGGCTCATTAATTTAAATATTTACAAGTAAATAAGTCATTAAAATTGCATTTTAATTAATTCCTTATTTGCATAATAATTATAGATAAAGGAAAAAGCAAATGAGTATATTACTTATCTCTTCCAAGTCATTTTAGAAAAACTTGATCATGCCTGGAAGACAAGTGCCATAGGCGTACCAACTTTAAACTGGCCTTGGGTGTAATGTAATAAATGCTCTTCTTAGTCATTAGGGCTAACCAATTTTATGTTAAAGTCATACGCTACATAAAATATGTGCGGTGTTTTTAATGTATTAAATACTGAAAATGCTAAAGTTTGTTCCTGTATTGTTGAATTGTGTTAAGGTTATCCAGATACCTGGTTAAAGTTAGTTCTTAAATATTGTTTAATTTACAATTTTTTTCTTGTATCAATCACCTCTAAAATTTCAAGGAATATTTATACTTTTGGAACAACGATTGAAGATATATATTGCTGGTACACAAACCTTATAATATTAAATTGTCTGGGGTATATCTTTGTTATTATTTTCACAATCCAACTTTAGATTAGACGATGTACATGTCTTTGTAGTTGCATTAAACTTGACGAAAATTGTAAGTATTTTGTCTGATGCGCTGATGAGAAAATAAAACAGCTATTTTACTGGATGCGTTTGTGAGAAAATAAAATTTTCCAGTTTTTGCCGGATGCGCTGGTAAAAAGTTAAAAATTTCTATGCTTTACCGGATGCGCTAGTAAAAAGTTAAAAATTCCGAAACTTTGCCGGATGCGCTGGTAATATGTTAAAAATTTCGATACATTGCCGAATGCGCTAGTAAAAAGAAAAAAATTTCGATACTTTGCCGGAGGCGCTGGTAGAAAGTTAAAAATTTCGATACTTTGCCGGATGCGCTGGTAAAAACTTAATAATTTTGATACTTTGCCGGATGCGCTGGTACAAATAACTTTCCACTAGCGCATCCGGCTATTCCTCTGTAAAATAATAACAAAAAATTGCCGTTTATGTTACCACCTCGTGTTACTAACGGTACAGATGACTGACTGCATACTTAGCGGGAGACAGAAACCGTCGGATTAAAGTGTAATTTTGTAAAAAATTTTAACGAAAACCAGAAACGGCATTTATCGCGATTTCTCATTAAACTATAAGAAATTTCACTATATACAATTAAGGAAAAAATAAACAAAGTGGGACTAGGCAAGTTTAGGGTTGTTGCAATTCAAAGATATGTCTTTGTACATTACATCCACATCTTAGTAAGTAGTTATTTCGAAAATTTGCGAACGTTATCTTAACATAATATTTAGGCATATAATTTTACTATCTGCTGAATCTCTGTTAGGACTTGCGAATCCTAAAAATTTACTAATAATGTAATTCTGGGTGCTAGCGCCTCTTACACCTCCTGCAATCGCCGCCGATGGTAAGTGCATTCACATTCCATTCCCCTGGCGTGCCTCAGTCGCGGAAATCGCCCACAGAGATTGAATGAATGCTGATTGCAGTGTTGCCAATTCGAGGAAGATCATGTCAAAGCGTACCTCGTATACCAGATGATCCAAACCATGCGATCAGCCCTATAACTGGGTTACTTTCTAAGTAGATGCTTCAGATTAAAAATAAACTTTGAACTAGTGAAATAATTTTTTTCTGAAATAGCAAGTGTTTGAAATGTAATTTTAAACCAAAATAAGCTCAGGTGAAATGTCCATTTTATGTTTCGAAAATTGAGACTGCAAACTGGTTTGCTTATGATACTGATAATTCTATTTTAATCCAAAATAATCGCTTTATATGGGGAAAAGGCCTACACAGATTGATCACCTGTGATATTAGTTACACATCGATTCTTTTTAACTTTTTGATTACTTTGTAAATCTAAAACTCAAATTCTCCTTTTCTGCTGACATGAAAATTGTTTACAAAATAAGAATGTTTAAAATGCAAATATTAAAAAGCAAGAGTACCATAGTGAATATGTGAATATATAAATTCCAAATCGCTGAATTGACATTGTGGATCGAGCGCACAGCCACCTCGTCCTCCGGATCAAGTTTCACTTGATTTTCCTTATTGGATGATGTCTAAATGTAACTCACCTAAACTGGCAACATCGTTATAGGCAATATAATGCATGTAACTTTTATAATCTTCTTTTTATGACAGTAAATTTAAAATACTAATAATACTACTATGAAAAACTGTAAGCTTAAATGTTTCAGTCATATGACAAATGGGATTACTTGATCTAATATAAAGATTTTGAGAGATTTTGAAGTGGTTTATACCTTCGAAAAATAAATAAATAAATCCTTACGCCGAAAGAATCAGCCCAAACAATCGGGGAAAAATAGAGATTTTATTGGAACAACCTTTTCTATTTAATTATTTACAATTTACATTTTTCTATTTAATATTTCATACCCCTAGTTATAAATAATTTAGACCTTTCAATCGATATGGTAGTACGTTTTGTGATTCTATGAATACATAATGACAGGCTTGAAAAGTCGTTTATAATGAAGAGGAAATTAACAGCAGTTAAAACTAACAATAATATCAGTACAGGGCTTTCATTGGTATTGATTTTGAGCTTCAAATATTTAACAAATCCACCGCAATCGTGACTTAACGCAAACGCTGGGAGTGATATATGGAACATGGTAAATTGAATTTTTAAACGCAATACGAATTATATCTGTTCCTTTCCAACTGCATTAACCGAACACTTTGATATTCTCGAAATGCAGGGTGGCAAAAGTAATACAACTAATGAGTTTTGTGTACACAAGAAGAAAAATTAACATGTTACCATTTCTACACTTTAATTAGACGTAAGTAGATCTAAATGTGATACAAACTTTGCTTGAAACATTTTTGTCGAGTTATTCCGAAAAAAATGAGTGACGGCCAAAAAACCTGCAAGAACATACAGGAAAATTTGTTGTCTATTCCGGTAAAACTTAATTCGCAAAGAATGGTTCAAGAAATTGATTTATTGAAAAAATTTATACATTTGATGAAGCACTTCACCAAGTTCTTAAAAGTTTTTATGAAAAAAAATCTATAAATGGTGTCATATTTTGAAAATAATTTGTACAACTAAAATGTACTGAATTGGAGTGTTTTTTTTATTAACCAGTGTAGAGAAAATTATGACAAGATCTTACACAACATTGTGTGAATATTGTTCAAAAGTTTTCTCTGCTGTATATTTCCTGAACAACTTTAAAAACATTTTTGAGGTAACTACTCACTAGAGTCCAAGTTTTCTCCCTGATAAATAAAAACGATGACTTCTTGCTCAGAGGCATTTATCATTCTACTTATTTTAATTACCAGCACAACAACCGATCGTTAACAATACGAAACACTTCAAATGCAGAAACTTGGCCTAGCAGCTGACAGTCCCTCGAGCCATTTTCCATGATTGATGGAGCACCTGTAGGTAGTCTTATACAGCCTATCCATTTCTTTATTTCACAAAATTGCAATACAATATGATACAACGCTGACAGGCACTAAATAACTGCTGATACAAAATTGAAAATCTTTCAGAACAACAATATTCTTAGGGACCTCAAACACTTATGGAAGATATGGTGCACGTTTAAAAAATACTTAATCTATACTGATATTTGAACGACTTTTAATAAGCATGTGTAGAATTAGTAGAACTGCAAATTTTATTTAAAAATGATACACGGACAGTGATATCAATAATCCAAGGTCTCTTCAGAAAATAACCGTATTTTCGAAATCAATCTGGTGGCCAGTGTTTTTTTGCATGTTGAGCTAATGAAGTTTCTCATTTTTCTGGACAGCATTCCGATGTTCTTCTTTCCCGGTTTGACTTCTATTAGTTTGTCCAATATATGGCTTTTCACAATCTCCGCAGGGAATTTGATACACTCCTTGGTCTTCTAAAGGAATGTTTGGTTTAGCTAATGGTAGCATATTGCCAATCTTCCTGTCCACGTTGAAGATGGTTTCTATTTTATGTTTCTTTAAAACCCGGCTTATTTTGTCAGTGGTTCTTTTGACATATGGCAGGAGAGCTTTGGCTATTGATTTATCTTTCTTCCTTCTCTTCTGTGTTTTGTCTAAGTCTTAAAGCCCTCTTGTTCTAAGGCTAATTTAACCTTTTTAATTTCATCTTTGTGGTCGTTGTCAGAGAGACGTTCTAACCTTGTCATTAGTGTTTTGATTACTGATTGTAGCCGCGATGGGTGGTGGTGAGATTGTGCGAATAGGTACCTGTTCGTGTGTATTGGTTTCCTATATACCGTATAGCCTAAACTTCCGTCTTCTTTTTTCTTTATACATACATCGAGGAAAGATAGCTGTTGGTTTTTTTCCAGTTTCATGGTGAACTTGATTTTTGGGTGTCTTTGTTCAGATGAATTAAGAATCCTTGTAATTTCTCCTCTCCATGTGTCCGTACGACAAAGGTGTCATCGACATATCTCACAATCAGCCATATAGATGGTTTATATTCTGCTGCTTCTATTGCCCGTTCTTCTAATTCCTCCATGAATAGGTTCGCTATGACTGGTGATAAAGGCGATCCTGTCGGTGCTCCTTCTATTTGCCTATACATACTTTTGGTTTTTATAGAAGTAGGTGTTCTTCAGGCAGTATTTCGTTAATTTCTCTTACATGGTATTTCCTCTGGATCATATCGAGTGCTTTTTCCACTGAAACGTTTGTAAATGGGGACACTACATCAAAGCTTACTAGCAGATGTGCTAGATCCACTTTTACCTTTCTAATACGCTCGATGAAGTTGCTCAGGTTCTTGACGTAAGATTCTTCTTCGGCGTATAGTTGTAATTGTTTAGCCAGGAATCTTGCCAGATGTTGTAATGGTGATCCGACGGAATTTACTATGGGTCTTAAGGGCACCCCTTCTTTGTGGAAGCATCTATTGAGAACGTGGACACAAATATCGCAGAAACTATCCGACAGGATGTGTCCCAAATACTGAGAAGAGCTAAGCCGCCAAAAAAAGAGTTACGAGAGAGAGAGTAACATTGTGCGAGAAAGTACTACAAATTATGTTTGGACAACAAATAATCAACATTTTTTTATGCAGGCAACAAACGTACCTACCTAATACTTTGAATGTGAATAGGTAACGGATCCGACACCATAGCCACTTTAATGCCCAATGCTGAAGCTGCGTATTTAAAATCTATTAATTAACTATTTTTTAGACTGTTATAAAATAATACTGCTATTTTGTGGTGTGAGCAATATTTACTTTCAGTACCTTCGTAGCAAAAATTATGTTTTGACCAGCACATGTCCTATATGCTGTATTTTCGCGACTTTCTAAATGTAGGTTCACAAAATCAAAACAACGCCAACACAAACCTTTTGATCTCTAGCGTTTCGCTGCAATCCCCTAATTAAAGCGTTAAATTATTCAACGGCTCCAACGCCGCGCGTAATTGTAAAAGTTCTCGCCCAAAACAATATACAAACAGTCCTTTCTTATTAAACATTCAGCCGACTTGTGCATAATTTATGTCTAACGTAGCTGAAAACTCTGGATCAGAATTAACCAAACGAAAAAACAGTGTTCATTTCTGGTGCTGATTTTCTTCCAAAGAGGAACTAGAATTTGAATTTACATATGTGGGATTTACATTACATCCAACCACTTACTGCTAGTGAGATATATGTGCTGACATCTAGTGGTGGCGTAGCAAGACTAATACATTTCGTGTTGTACAAAGTAGCAGAGAAATCAGGATCTCAGCACAATTATCCCAAGACAATAACGAATCGACATCGCCGCCTATATTTGAATTAATTATGGCAAAACAAAGTTAATATAAATAAATAACTTTTATCTAAATAGTAATTAGATAAACAACTTTTCACGAGCCAAACAAGTCCCCTGCAGCCAAACCGCTTTAAAATATACTGCCCTTTCGAAATACCCACAAATTCCCCACACTCTTAACCTGTCAAAAATTAAACCTCAGGTCCAACTAGTAGGTAACTGGCACCGCCCCCTTCCCATTTTACTAAATTTATTCAGGTACTACAAAAGCTGTGCTAGTTGGAACACGCTTTGATCACTCTGAGGCCTCTGGCTTGAAGGTAATTAACCTGTCATATTAAAAATAGCAATATCGGAGTTTTTTGCGCCGTCGTGATTGACTTTTCGGCCTTCTTGTTTTTCATCCGTGACGTCTCACTTTAAGCGTACGTGTGCGCGGAAGGTAAAAAAACTAATTTCTGTGGAATATAACAAAAATTACTAAGAAAAGCGAATATATTACCAGGCGGAAATCGTTGGCCCCCATATTTTGCTTCGTTTTCATTTCTACCAACTAAGTTATATAACCTAGAGAGTAAGCTACATAGCAAGAGATTGAATTGTATTTTAACACACACATTAGTTGGTTTAGTCAGCCGTTTTAAAAATCAAGAAGCACCTTAGTCCTACGCTACCTAATATTAATACTCTTAATTCCATCCGATATAATTCAAAATTAAAAGCTGATAGGAACATTAGTCGACAGAGTAGTTGTTTCCCACACTTTAATTAAACATTTGTTATAGAACCTGCACAATAGTATTGAAAGCATAGGAATTGAGTAAAATTGACATTTAAGTGACACTATTTGTACGTTATATGTCACTCACATTCATACCATGTCTGTAAATAGCTAGATCGTTGGTAGGCGGACTCACTTGCAAAACGATGAGAATTAATAAGTTAGAAACTGGTATGTGTCTGGTGGTTCTGGTGACAAGTGAACTGTTTACTAGATACTGGGGGTGTAATTCAGTGTTGGTCCGCAAAGCAGTTGTTATTTAGCCTGTGTTTCGTCAAGGGCAACACTGGTCCTGCTTTCAAAGTTCCTGCAGAGTAGCAGGTTGCTGTCTGCCAGTTTGGTCTAGGCATTGACTAACAGAGACCATTTAAGATATAACATACTTTGTATCCCATACTCATACCAGTCTTTAGGTAGACATCAAAATAGCTAGAACGTTTACATCGATGACATGAGAACTAATAAGTTGAGAATTGGTATAGGTATGTCTGGTGGTTCTCCTGACGAATGATCTTATTTACTAGATACTACAGGTGCACTTGATAAGTGGTAGATGTAGTAGTTCGGATAGTAACTATTTCCACAATATCATTCATTAAAATTAAAGGCAGTGGATAATAGTACAAAACTATCAAATTTAAATGATGTACAGTGTACACCAACAACTTGAGAAATAAATTTTGCAGTTTTTTCTTAAGTTGTTCCTTATTAAAATGCATAGAATTTGGTGGTGATTTATATATAGCATATATAGGCTGATCCAAATTCAGTACAACGAATTTAGGGGCGAAATTTTGAGGTCAAAATAAGACTTTTTTTCCTATAACGTGAATCCAAAATAAATTTTAAAAGTTTTCACCATAAATAGTTATAAAATTTGAAAATATGGTGTGCATTTATCTCTTCGTCGGAAACTGTTGATCTGGGAGATTTCGACCAAGTTACCTTATACCTTTGTTGCTTAAAACTGATACGGAAATAAACGCACTAAAACATCAATCTACAGGATAGCAAAAAAAAAACTAAACTAAGCATTTGTGGACACACGTTTATACGAAAAAATTCTTATTTTGGCCCCAAAAATACGCCACTAAATTATTTGTATTGAATTTTGAATCACCCTGTATAATAACAATTAGAAAACCCACCCCTTAATACCCTCTGCATTAGAAAAATGTTTCTATAACGTAACGGTGATTCAGAACTTATCCAAAAAAAAAATTCTGGATGTACAGGGGACCCTTACAAATACAATTTTGTAAAGAAAAAATCAAAAAGGGCAGTTCGAAAATGATTTAAAAATACACTTCTGCACGGCACTGGAAACATGGCGGTGTGATAAAAACGGACAAAAACTTTCGCAAGGAAAGAAATATGTAAATAGAATTTTATCGCACCTATTTTATATCGGCAAATTCAACTGCTTTTGCCTATATTAATTAATACAATTAATTTGTGTTTTTAAATAATAAAATCATTTGACATACCCGATTTTACAACAATTGTTCAAAATCCACCAACGTGTAAACACATTTGGGTCCGTCTTACTCAGTTTCTACGAACTAACACAAATGTTGTCTTGCTTCACCATAACACAAATGCTTCACCATAAATTGAAACGATATCCATCAACTCCGAGTTGCTATACACGCAAACCACTTTTGATACTAACTACCCATTTTTGACACTAACTACTAAAAAAATATTGTAAATACAACAGATAACAGGTAAATACTGTTGCAACGACGATTGCAAAATACGATTTCAGTATTCGGAGTCGCTGAGGCCACGTGGCTCTCCACGCGCATTGCAAATGACGCTAGAGACTACAGTTGGCCAGCTATGTAGTCGTTGAATGTACTACAACTTCAATAATTTTTTTCTCGGAAACTATAAGGATTTTACCAAAATTTTTTTACGATAATGACTCCATTTCTCATGCCGCATCTATTCCCAAATTTTTTTGGATAAGTTCTGAATCACCCTGTATAAAAGTGGATTTCTTTCATTTCTAAATTCTTATGCGTATTCCAAAATAATTCCTGGGCTAAATCTGCACTAGTTCTGTTTTCAAATATCGATCTGACAAAAACTAGACAATACGGCGACAACCCTGTATGTACATTACATATTAATATACTTTTCCAATTAAGGTAATATCAATGTCATTACTATGCGTGTCAGATCCAGTGAGACGACTGTATTATACTATTGCTTTAATGACTAATTAAGATATGCAGTTCACAGTAATTATTTAAATTCTGCGATAATACAGTAACACACAGAAAGTGAGTCAGATGGATTATTGTGCTTCATGGTAAATTAAATTTTTTTAATGAGAACTATGGTGTTGAATTCAATTAACAATTTAGAATGATGCAATGGTCTCGTTAGTGACGTATTGGTAATATTTCAAATAATTTATCTCGGAAAATCCATATCTAAACAAAGAAAACGTTAAAAATAAAAAGTGTTTCAATAAATCAGCTGAAGCACTTCAAAATGAAGGAACAGTTAATAGTTAATTTCAAATTATTTCACTTACTAGTTTTTAAATTATTTACAAAAATTGAATATACTTGTATACTGTATCTTTTTAACAAAGCGTCCTCGATAAAAACTTTATAGGAAAGACTCCCCTTAAAATTCACCAAAGAATACGAGGTTTAATTTTTGGTTACCATTTATGAATCACCCTGTATATAACCATACAATTAGACAAATTCTTTGGATGAAATTGGTTAATGTAGAACAGGTATAATTTTAAAATAAATAACTACTGTTTAAAAAGAAAACACAAATAAATAACTAAAGTAAGGTAAAAGTCCCCTTGTACAATTTATTGTGAAATAAATTGCTTTAACGACGACAACGGGAAGTCCCTCAAGCCATGGTAAATAGTTTTGTTGGTCTATTACTAATAAACTTGCTCTCAAAGACTGCTAATACCCTTGGGGAATTATAAATGAAAATTCTACGCTATGCAATCATGCATTTATATCTTTTTTAAAATAAAGGAAATCTACACAGACACTCAAATCACGTATTCCAATTTTATTCCTAACAAATAAAAAATTATACTGGGTTGCTATTCCTTTTAAATTAACAGAAAATCGTTTTTCAAATTACGGTATTCAACTATTATTGCACCTATATATTAGCTTCCTTATTTAAATATTATAATTGGTTTTCAAAGCCATCGAACGCGGATCAAAAACGATGAAGTATTAAAGACCACCTTAAGAGACTGTTAATTAAATAGACTGGGGGTAATTTTAGATGTACCAAGATTAGAGGTTGTCATAAGATTTTGGAAATTGGATCATTAATCACGAAGGGGAATCGACAAGTCACATAATGAAGTTCGATACATCATGCTTAGACAAGATGGGTCTGTGATGTATGTCATTAAGGCCGTATTTTGTAGAAACAGCCTCTCACACTAGACTGAACTAATAGCATTGTTTTTAAACCAAAAAATGTCATATTTTGCAAGTAGATCTACTTAAATGTGGCAAAAGTAAAATGAATGTGCGCCCTAATCGAGAATTGTTAGATATATTATTTACTGAAGATCATATAAAGTGGACAGTCTTAAAAAAAATGTTGGAAAATTTATTTCAGATTAAGGACATCACTGTATGTAATTATTGTTACAATAATCCTTAGTAGTAAGAGTTGCCATTGTTACACCTTTGCATCAGAATCTTACCTAACATGTTTATACCCGCCGGCCGGTGCTGTGAACTGAACTAACTTAAAAAGAAATGAGTGACCCAATAGCATTTTATAAACATATTGAGAATTGAGATACGAAAAGATATATATAATTAATGAGCTACCATTAAAAAATATTCGGGTTTTGATAAAAATAATCTGTATGTCATTTAGCAAAAATTCAAAGGGATATTTTGTCGTTTCAATAGAATAATGTCTTCTCTAAGTAGTTAGTCACTAATGTTTTGTCTCTCTAGTGTTTACAATTAATTTTGTTTCAAATGTTTCTTATTATTTTAGATACATGGTATTAGTGATTCCCAGAATATGCACCCCATGATAAATCTAAATGCTCTGATTGCTATTATTTTTTTTTGCGAAGTTGGAATTGGAAAACGTACTCAACATAACATTTGCTAATTGGTACCGTGACTAAAAGTTTGAAAACAACTGATCTTATCTAAATAATAAATAAGTTGTAATGTGAGAAAAAAGTTCGAAATAATATATTTTCTATTCAATGAGCTCTAGGTACTAGTGGGTAGCACTATAATTACATTTCAATGATTAACAGAAATTATCATAATAACATAGTGTTTTACATGTAGTAATTATAAACATAAGTAAAACACCGTATTTAAGTAATCAGTATGAAATAGTACAAAATAATCGATAGATACTATTTATAATACAACCACCTAATGAAAACGCAAAAAATCAGAAATATATTTGTCGTTCGTTTGAATTTTATATTGGTCATAACAGGAAACTATAATTAGAACTGTTATTGTAGATATAACTCTGAGTGTTCCACAGGGATTTGTTTTAGGCCTTTTGTTATTTTGCTATATACAAATGATGTTGATGTTCCCTCACCTAATACTCATTTTACTATGTATGTTGATGATACGTTTTTAGTAATGTCTAATATGTCAGATCGAACTTTAAAACTGTGATATTTCGCTGAATAACTTCTGGTTTGCTCAGTGTTCATCGCACTTTACTATTGAAAAAACTGGAGTACTTAGGTAGAAAAAAGAATTTTGAAATAAAAATATTGAAAATTAATAGTATTTCTCTATCTACAGATACTATGACTGTAAATTTTTTAAGTCTAAACTTGGACATAAATTTAAAGAAATAGTCTAAACGATATGTATTGCATATTTTTATGTGTCTTATAGAAACCGTTAGAAAAAAAAAATCCGAAGGAATTTTTAAAATTCCATGATTTGTCTAATCAAATTTAGCTGACTTAGAAGATGGCCAACTATTAAGTCATTTACAAATGGTAGTAATTAGATTTATAACTTTTTTATTCACAAACTCTAAGCAGAAATGTACCTATTGGACTTTGGAACAAAATTTGTTAAATGTAAACTAATAGTGTACTACATTAGGAAGTTCTAACAAGAGTACATTATTTTTAGAAAATAAAATTGTACATTAGAAATTGGAGCCCGAATGGTAAAAAGCCTAACCTTAAAAAAAATTAGAACCCAAAATGTAATAGGAATGTAGCGTAATTAGCGCCCTCTATGAAATATACAAACAATAATTAGACCAGCGTATTTGGCGTTTTTAAAAACCTCGGAATACCAAATTTCATAAAAATATTTCGCACCGTTTGGAAGTTTTCGTAAAAATTCTATTTAAAAAAATTTATTTTAACGCTCTGTATCTCGAAAACAAGAAGAGATAGAAAAACTTACTTTTTGTCATACTATTGCCCCCTGAATTTACGGGTCGTTTTTCTGAAACACCATGTATAAATGACTACATATATTTACACAAACAATGTGTACTTAAAAAAATTACCTGTAAAGTATTAAACAATTTTACAGTATCTATTGTAAGCCCCAAAATCACAAAACTCTGAGAACCGCCGAAAAAAGTTTTAGCCACCCCAACCAAGTCATTTGTACAAATTGCTCTTTTTTTGCCTCTGAGAATCATTTATTGGTTTATTGCTCCTACACACAAATTCAGCCCCTACGTCATGTGTTTTCAAAAGTTTAGTTTTCACGCTAAGTTCACTTATAGCATGGAATATCCACACCACTTCTCTTCGATGCAGGAAGGTCCAACCTACACAACGACACCAAATATCACTCCGATCGAACTACCCCTGCGACCAGCGACTGCGACCGAAAATTTGTTACACTTTGAAAGTTTATACCTTTCCCAATCTTTCCATTGTTAAAATTCAATGAGAAGTACGTTTTTTTTTTCTCTGGGAACCAAACATCTCTAATCTGCGACACTCTGTATATTTTGGCCTTGTAAATAAATCATGCTTCCAAATTCCATCGTACTTATCAGTCGACTGTCACATTTTCTCCGGAGATATTTGTTGTATTCTATTTACAGACCCGCATAATGTCAAATCACTGTGATATATAGAATAAAACACTCAATGCAAGCACTCCTATAAATATTTATCGAAAACTACAAATAGATTTAAGTTGTACACGGTCCACAATACTGAGGCTTTGTACATCCATTTATGATTCGAATCTACTCTGCACAGTACCTCCATTGTGAGTCCTCCCTATCGCGTTTGCTTTAATATTAAGTTTGTGTGTCTAATATCAGATAAGCGCAGTAAAAAAACAACAATTTATACTTCCCCCGCGAAACGTGACTATGAATAGGCAATATAACACACGGAGAGATAGGTTCTGGGAATTTTGTGGTTATTTTATTTATTTTTTCCTATTTCTATTTGTTTTACATCTGTTTAAGTAATGGACTGTGGCTCCCGAGGTATACACAGTGAATGTTCTATTTTTTTTCAGTGATTCATAAATCTCATGTACGCTAATTTGCAACAGAGTGAAACAAAATATGGTGCGCTAATAACATTTGAAGTATACCTACATTTTGCAATACTATTTTAATAATAAAATAATATATGATTTGAAGATACAGGGTGTCCGGTAAGTACCTCCTAATCTCTCGGGAGTGTATAGGGGAGGTCAAAATAAAACTAGTCCTTCCTATAATTTTTTTTCCTAATGTGCCCCCTAACGGAGTTATGGGGGGTCAAAGGGGTACCTAGAAATTAACGTTTAGGGTTATAACTTTGAAACCACCCTGTATATTTTAATAAAATTTTCGTACGTTGTATTACACATGGAGCTCTACGATTTGATGCTAAAATCAACTTTTTGCTATTATCAGGTGTCCAGAAACGGACTGGCCCTATCACAATTTTTCTCAAAATTTTGACAGAAGTAATTTTATCAAACTGAAAATATTATTATTAGATACTCTGAAGGTTTTTCTTTAAAAATGGTACTCTTTATTTATTTCGAAAAAATGAACGGTTTGCGAGATAAATCGGTTTTGAAAAAAATTGGTAACAAAAACAACAATTAAAATTTATTTTTTTTACATATTATTTCATGCATTTAATTTCTTTAACTTTATCAAGTCCAGAAATCTTTGAACGGGTTGGCTATACTTTATGAGCAAGTAGTGACCAATTAAAAATAACATTTGAAAAATAACTTACTTACAAGACATGCAACAAAGAACATTCAACAATGAACAAAGGTACCTAAATGTTACTTCGGTAGATGTTCAAAATGAGCACCCCGTACTTCAATGCACTTTCTAATCCTACGAATGTTTTCCCGGTGCACTTGAAATAATATTCCGTGATTATTGCGGAGATGGTCACAGTTCTGTGTTAGCCTCAGCAGAAGTTCCTCTCTACTATTTACGGGTGTTGAATAAACGTTATTTTTTAAATGACCCCACAGAAAAAAGTCTAATGGGTTTAGGTCGGGCGACCTAGGTGGCCATAATACAGGTCCGCCTCGACCTATCCATCGATCACCAAAAACATTCGTCAGATGTTGACGTACTAAACGATCAAAGTGGGGTGGTGCACCGTCATGCATGTACCACATTTCAGTTCTTATTTGAAGGGGCACTTCTTCTAACAAAATATTTAGATTTTCCTCTAAAAATTGCAAATAAAGAGCACCATTAAGTCTTTGCTCCAGAATAAATGGACCAATCAAATGATTCCCGATAATGCCAGCCCACACATTCACCATAAACCTTTGTTGGTAGCGAGTTTGAACTAAAGCGTGAGGGTTTTCTTCATCCCAGACATGTAGATTATGCGAATTAATTATGCCGTCTCTTGTAAAACCTGCTTCATCGGTGAACAAAATAGATGTACCAAAATTATGATTCCGAATATGATGCTGTAAAAACCAATTGGCGTATTGAAGTCTTTTTGGATAATCATCTGGAGACATAGCATGTACTTTTTGGATGTGGTACGGGTAAAGCAATTGTTCTTTCAGAGTTTCATGTACAGCCCATTTTGTAACATTGTTTTGCGCCGCAAGCTTCCTTATGCTATTTGAAGGATTATTAGCAACGTCTTCCAATATTTGTTCCTCTACATGAGGGTCTCGTACTCTCCTCGGGGCTCCTGCTCCACCACGGCGTGGCAAAAAGCTTCCTAAATAAAGGATTCGGAAGAAATTAGTTTCACTAACGTTTTTCACTATTTTTTTTTACCTGTTTCTCTTAAACTACGATCAACTCTTTCAAAAGTTTTTGGACTCGGCAAATGTCGACCCGGAAACCTTTCCTCATAAAGTCTTCTTGCCTCCACGGAGTTGCATAATGCTTCCCCATAAATTAGGTGCATATCAGCATATTCTGCACAGGAATATTCTTCCATTTTTAAATGTTATTTCTAACGGCTTAAAACGAATACCACAATAAAATTGAATTTTTATTCTGTCACGCGCCTTTGACAAGTACTTTAAAATCAACAGGGTCTAACAACGAAAACAATAGAAAAGAACTCCATGGAGACAAGAGCAATAATAATTTGTAGATGTATTTTGGTCATAGATGTTGATTTTACAAGAAACGGCATTATTCATTCCCTTAATTCACCACCAGTAAATGTTTATGGTGAATCTGTAGGCTGGCACTAGCGGGAATGATTTTATTGTAAAAAAATAAATTTTAATTGTTGTTGTATTTGTTACCAATTTTTTTCAAAACCGATTTATCTCGCAAACCGTTCATTTTTTCGAAATAAATAAAGAGTACCATTTTTAAAGAAAAACCTTCAGAGTATCTAATAATAATATTTTCAGTTTGATAAAATTACTTCTGTCAAAATTTTGAGAAAAATTGTGATAGGGCCAGTCCGTTTCTGGACACCTGATAATAGCAAAAAGTTGATTTTAGCATCAAATCGTAGAGCTCCATGTGTAATACAACGTACGAAAATTTTATTAAAATATACAGGGTGGTTTCAAAGTTATAACCCTAAACGTTCATTTCTAGGTACCCCTTTGACCCCCCATAACTCCGTTAGGGGGCACATTAGGAAAAAAAATTATAAGACTAAGGACTAGTTTTATTTTGACCTCCCCTATACACTCCCGAGAGATTAGGAGGTACTTACCGGACACCCTATATATGTTTTTTATTGAAATAGCAAATACAAGGTCTGTTTAGAAAATAATAGAACTTTAATTTTCAAAATTTATTATTAATTTTGTTTCCTTCAAAGTACTCCTTTCTATTTACACACTTTTCCCGGCAACGTCTGGCGAGTAAGGAGGGTGAGGAGGGACAGTAAAACGCCGTAAACCGTTGTAAAACGCTTTGTTACACGGTTCACTGTTTCACCATGAAGCAAGAATTCAAAATGCACAATATTAATGTCAAAAAAACAGTGAGCATCACTTTGACATTGGATCGACACTGACGTGCTTGCTTAGGGCGTGGATATCCTTTACCAATCCATTGTGAAGACTGTCGTAGCCCTAAACCCAGCGTCTACCGTTATATTCCTTTGAATGAATGTTTCATCGTCATCGGATTGTTCAAGGAGTTACCGAGAATCGTCCATACGATTTTCCTTCTGTTGTTCGATCAAACGAGGAACAAATTTTGCTGCAACTCATTGCACTCAAATAACAATATCACGAAAATTAAATGAGCTATCAACAATCCAAGAACATGTGGTTACAGAGGAAGTCATTCGCTACGCAGTGCTGCCAACCGCATATCACTAAATATATTCATTAACGGGTAATTCAAAAAGTTCTCTTTTTTTACAGCATGGAAACTTCCAAAAATCTCAACGCAAAGGGATAAATGGTCAAGGTCAAGGTTCATGGTCATATCAAGATCAATTCGGTTTGTTAAATGGTGACCCCGTAAATGGAAAGTGCAGTAAATTCTGCATCCGAATAGGACATTGTCCGTGACCTCAAGGTCAATGGTCAAGGTCATTTCAAGGTCAAATGTTGATTTTTTCTTTTTTTTTATATGTTCAACTACGGAATCAAAGGAAGTGATAGTATTTGAGTCACTAAAAAATTGTGAGTCTTTTCTATTCCATCGTCGAAAATAAAAAATGACATCCGGAGTAATCACTTGACCTCTACCTGACCTTGACCATTGACCTTAAGGTCACCATTCAGATCATAATAACATATAGAATTATACGCTCTCATGTTTATCGTCGAAATAAGGGGTCGCTACTCCAAAAGCCGATATGACCTTGACATGTTCTTCCGCCTTTGACCTCAAGATCAAGTTCACTAAGGAGTACTATCAGGAGTACTCAAAGACTGTCACTCCTTCTGATTCCGTAGTTAAATATAAAAAATTACAGTAAATATCAACATTTGACTTTGAACTTACCTTGCCCATTGACCTTGAGGTCACGGTCAATGCCATATTCGGATGCAGAATTTTCTACTCTTTCCATTTTCGGGGTCAAAAAGGAGGGTCGCCATTTGAAAAACCTATTTGATCTTGATATGACCTTGAACCTTGACCTTGACCTCAAGATCAAGGTTACTATCGAATGTACCGTGAAAAATGCTGAGACTTTTTTCGTCACCATTTGTACCAAAAATGCTTTCCCGCTGAGAATTTTGGAAGTTTCCAAAATTTTTTAATGTATATTAAATTGGTAATTAAGACTTTTAAAAGGAAGCCACTTGAAACAGTCCTTAAAATGTAGAACTGATTTAGGTATCTTGTAATGTTTTCTGTTCAAAGTAATATTGTACCTGTTAAAAACAAAATAATAAATAATTTCTTCGAAGTTTTGCAGCACCTTTTAGTGATTTTAATATCCTAGGGATATATATTTAAATACAGGTCGAATTAATTTAAACTTTGTTTTAAACTCTCATAGATATACTTTTGCATAGGGTTTATATAAAAATTATAAACCTAACCATCATGTCTTCTAAATATATGGCTAACAGTTGGCTATCATCAAAGTCGAATAAATCTGACTAGACAAATCGTTGGGATTTCTAAATTTTCTGTCCGCCGTATTTTTTTCTGCGGTTGGTGCTTAATTCTGCCTTCTTGAAGGTTTTCACCGGGATAAATAAATTCTTTTTTTATTTTCCGACGTTTATCGAATCTTAATATAAACAAGAATATATTTATTCTTTAGATTAGTTATATTAACGACCAATAAAAAATGTCAGAATATATAAATCTGTCATAAATCTCAGTTTTATTTCGAGAATTCTTTTTTAAAATAGTTAGGTACCAGGATTGTTCTGGTGAATATTAATGTTTCCTGTTGGTCAAAATGGAATAGAGTAGGAAAAAACAAAATATTTTTTGGACATAAATGTATTCAAATTCAGTACAAAGAATTTAGGGGCGTATTTTGAGGTCAAAATAAGACTTTTTTTATCTGTCCCAAGTGAGTTGGTTTGCTCCGGTAAGTGAATGTACTTTTTTAGAATTGATCCAATTGGGGATAGTCAGTCCTTATTTGTAGCAAATTAGGGCTCACTTACTGTAACTGAGGCCTCACTTAAAAATTTCCAAACTAAACTGGAATTCGGCTCAGTGCGCATGCGCAATTACGCGTGCTTTATGCTCGCTCATAGAGAAGTTAGAAGTTTCGCCACGTAACACGGGATATACGTTCGGTTGTCTAACAACTGCCAGAAAGTTTTCAATTTTGATATTTGCGTAGATATCCAATAGTACTTATATGCATGCGTGATTACATGAACACAATGTAGGCTGAATACAAACTTTTACTTCTCGAATGGTTTCAAGATTATTTATGCTTCTTTGAAGATATGTACAACATTTTTAGTTGCATTGCATGCTGCACGAAGAGTGAGGAGAGCCAAAAACACCAAAAAATAGTAGATACGGAGTTGATTCACTTGGAGTTAATGAGTTGACTCTATTAGGGTTAATGAGTTTACTCGCTTGGGGTTAATGAGTTGACTCGCTTGAGGTTAATGAGTTGACTCGCTTGGGGTTAGAGTTGATTCGTTTGGGATTAGTGAGGACTCGCTTGGGGTTAATGAGTTCACTCGTTTGGGGTTAATGAGTTGACTTGCTTGAGGTAGCAGAGAGATTATACAAAACTGTTTACTTTACTTTGCTGCGGTTTAATGGATTTTTACTAACCGTAACAAAGAAATTCTCTCAGTGTATACAGACAGCGGGTTGAATATATTTTATCTATAAGTAATAATTGTATGGAGAACAATACTCTACGGACTACAGCTCAATCCAGCATTAAATTACACCCATAATTTCTGGTAAACACCTAAGATCATTCGTCAACAGAATAACAAGACAGACTGTCATTTTGTCACTGCATTCAATGCCACGGTTGAGTCAAAAAGACACCTAATTACTATTTTCTAAAGTAGAACCCCTCACTGTGTAGAGCTGATTTAACCTGTAGAAAGAAACTAAATGACAGATCTTATTCCAAATAATTTATTTGACACATGATTTGACAGACACAATTCACTGATGCGTACATGATTACTTTCCATGTGGAAAACAAATATGTTTCTAGATTTATGTATCTAAAGACAAAATCTTGCTCAAACCGTCATCAGTTATAACGTAATTTCCAGTACACAGGGTGATTCAGGTTTAATCTGGATTATTTCAGGAATCGATAGAAAGGATAAAATAATGTTTATTTACAATATAAACTTATTCCCTGAATCGCATCGTTTCGGAGATAGAGGGCGTTCACGTAAATTTTTTTTCCCGCTTTTCCCTCATAACTTTTGAACTACCCATCCGATTGAGGTGAAATTCGGAACACAAACACTCCTTATGATCTTCTTCTTCTTCTTCTTCTTAAGTTTGAACCACCTACCCCTCTTAGAAGTGTATTTTGCGTGCCTCCTACTTCAACGAAACGATGAAATTTAGGAAATAAGTTTATATCATGAATGAACATTATTTTAACCTGTTCTATCGATTCCTGAAGTTGTCCAGATTCAACCTGAATCACCCTGTATATAATTACCCAGAAACGTTTTTGAACCTTTCAAAAAAATCCGGAGAGCTCAAAAGACTTCTTCTAATGGCAGATCTGAAAATTAATTTTGCTTACTTGGAATATAACTTTTAACAAGTTATACTGAAGCGAAACTTAGGTGTTTAAACTTAAGTATCTTTCTCCAGATTTGAATTCAAATCACCTCACAATATTTTATGGATTTCACTCATTTGACTTCCCTCAACAAGCTCCGTTGAAGCAAAACGTACACGCTTCTCGAAATTAAATATTTTCCCACAATTCTGAATTCATATTCTTTTAGTTCTCCGTTAAACGTCAATTATTTCCAGCCACCACCTTATTACGTGACATTTGGTTTTTAAAATAAATCCAAGTAATTTGATTTCGATTTTTCCCCGACGGTTACCCCTAATCGGCCCTTATCTAATGGCATCTAAAGTTCCTTACCTTTGTGTGCGGCATGAAAAGTATTCCCTGAAGACTGTTGTAGCTGGCCAGAGGCGAAGCGACCTAACGTGCTGGCGTGCGAGTAGAGGGCGCTTCCAAAACTGGGCCCTCCGGGGAAAAGCGAGTATACGCCGTATTTACCAAGGCCTGAAAAAAAGGACTGGATTAGATTCCGTGTGGATTACATTGCGGTATTATATACGTTTTTTTCTGCGGAACAATTATTTGTAAGTAGATAACTTTTCTACACTAAAACCGAATTAACAAAATTAGAAATATCTTAACGAGAGTTAAACTGTTTCACCGGAATAAATTAGGAGTTAATTAAAATATACTCCACGAATGAAAGATACTATTTTTCAAAGAATTTTACCAACAATATTGTTTTTTTTATTATTGATTAAGTACCTATTGTATAAAATATGGAATGGAAATTTATTGTCTTTCTGTACCCGGTCTACAAACATACATTTTCTTAATCTTAGCAACCAGGGGAGAACGCGTACCACACCACCACGGGTCTAAATCCATACGCAACAGCACCGATGATACTGGAGGAAAGTGAGACCACACCCACCAATTTATTGTACAGACGTGGCTGCGGTATCGGCGACCTACCTTAGTCCACAGAACTAGAGACGCAGTACTGACGTCATCACTCATACAAGCAGGTCCTCCTACCCCGTACCACCACTGTACTGCGCAAGTCTAAATTGCGCGCGCTGCTACACCTACTCTATAAGATCGGTGACAAGGACTCGAACGACTCAGTCACATCCAGGCTATTGCAGAGCTGTCGAGAGGGAATGATGGAAGCATTAAATGCGACCAGTTACAGAGACCAACTACGAAACGTGTCAGAGGACCACCATTGTCTGAGGAGAGGTTCGGCTCGTAACAGCCTTAGAATCAGCAAGAAGTAGCAAAATAAACATCAAGGCGAGCTTAAACGTTTTGATAGTGGAACGGCCTCCACAGAACATAGCTCGAGAACAACAAGGACAGGTCAAAGATTCCTAGCTATGGCCAAGGAAGTGCAAGCCTGCCTTTAGATTTTTCTTCTCAGAAAAATAAAATACTAGTCATTCATGTTACATAAGGTGAATCAATATAACTGATGAGCAAAAAAATAGATAGTGATGCCATCTATTGTTAATGATAGATAAAGACAATTTGATGGTCTGAATCGTACATCATTTTTACTTTTTTTTTGGTTGAATGATATTAGGGGAGATTATATTTTGTTTGTTAATTTTAAGTTCATTTAAATCACTGCGAAACATAGTTTAACACTGGTCACTGGGGCTACTACACTATATTTTTTTACTGTGCGTATCAGAACAACTGTACTTTTAAATGAAACAATTTTAATAATAAGTAAGGCTAAACCGATTTGATGTAACGATGTTTGTAATTAAATAAAACATGTACATTACATTATTTCACAAAAAATTTAGGTATCATTAAAATTATATCAACAAACATTAATTTTGCGGTGCTAAAAATAAAATTACTCTTTCTGAAATGTTTTTCTAAATAAATCTGGATAAAATTTGATGTAAAAATATCGCATATTAAAACATGTTTTATCGACAAATTTTGGAAGATGGAGAAGCTGGATGACATAATAGAGACACATACTAGCACCAATTTCTATATTTTTGGATACGTCTTCTTGCAGTTATATTTAAATTTATAAAACAAGTCTCATCACGTAACAACACTGACCTGTTTTCATCCCCATAAATTGTATCTAAAAGAAATTAAGCAAATTTCTACCACAATTTTCTCTAACGTATATTTCTAGTTTATTGCAATAGATGTATGGATATTGTTCATCTTCTGGCAGACTGTTGCTATGTATGTTGGTTATTACCCATTGAAATTTGTTAGCGTATTTGCATTAATTCATCACATATTATGTATTTTAGTACAGCACATCATTTCCTGTAATTAGGCCCTAATACCCGTTGGGAAATAAATAATTAAATATAATTAGAAATTATATCAGCGACTACTGCCTTGTTAAACGATTTTTTCAACTTGTTTCAATTTAATTTTATTTTAACACAACCAAAATGTTTAAAGTAAAGTGTTAGCCATCATTTTACATAAGTATTAGGTATCTCTCATCACTGATCAACGATCATTGAAATTCATTAACAAAAAAGAGGTCAATATTACATCTATCTACAGGGTCGGAAAGTCCCCATGGTTCATCGGCCGTTACGTGAGAGCGATAAAGTAAGTCATAGAAATCCGTGCGATAGTGAAGGCGTCTAATAGTCACCGCCCATTTTGCCCTTCCACTTCTTATTTGTGGAAGGGGAGTTTCCGACCCTGTATACGACCCCTGTATACGACAATCTTACCAAAATCCCGTGAATTCAGTCCCAGATTTCCACCATCAGCCAGTGATCCCCCTGCATACAAACTAGTATCACTCGTTCTCGCTCTACATATAATGCCCCTACCTCTGCAAGCGCATGGATTTCCTTCATGACTTCCGTCCATTATTAATAAACATATGGGGCGCTTTCCACCGCTATTTCCGGATTCGGAACCAAATCTCGCATGGCGCTGACAAGGATACTTTATTACCTCTACGAATGCGATCTTCGGAGGAAAAATGTTTGTTGGAAATTCTGGGTTTGTGGAAACTATTTGCGTGTTACATAAAATCGTTCGAATGTATGAGAACGCATGGAATTGTGCGGAAAATGCTGTTTTATTGTTAGATGATAGTTGATAAGTTTCCATCTCATAAAAGAAACATGCTACGATTTACATACTTTAGTTAATTTAAAGGTTTCCCTAGGGACTTTCTCATATTATAATTAAAATTTGTTTTTTTTTATGATTTTTCTCATAATTTGAAGTAGTATTTTCCCTTCCAATAGCGACTTGTTTCTAGGAGTAACAAATCATTCTTAAGACTGAAGATGCAACACTTCCTTAACCTTTAATCAGGTCATCATTCCTAAATCTTTGTCCTTACAAAACGTCATTCATGGATCCAGAAACACCATAACCAGTAGGAAGGTTAAGGGTAAGTTAAGTTACTTATTTTTTATATAACTAAACAAGCCTGGCTTTTTATATTAAAATCATCGTAACCCAAACTGAACTAGTGGCAATACATTATTTTCATTTAAATGATCGTTCAGTTGGTCTTGAACAATAGTCTTTAATGCTTTAGACATTATTGGCTAATTGAACGGAGGTTGTTTGTGGTTGGTTCTCTTTGGGACTGAGATAACTTTAGATCCTTTCCAAACCGCAGGAAAAGTATCTCCTGATGAACATTTGTTTATAACAAATATACAACTTATTAAGCAGGGAAAAATATATAACTTTTCGTTATTAATTATATCTAAACATTTTGGTTCTGTTTTAATTCCGCTAATCATTTTTTTCTAGATCTTGTTCAGTGAAACTTATTCATATTTCTAGATTTTAGAGCCACAGTGTCATATTTTAAAACATTACTAAACAATTCAGCATCAATATCAGTGAGGCTACTCTTATTCTATGTTATATGGAAGTATTTCAAAGGTCTTCCAAATCGTTTCGAGATCATTTATAAACTTATATTGTAAATACATTCGGTAAAGTTCTATAATAATTATGAGTTCTAATGGTGTTTAAATCAAAACCTACATTTTTTAATTTAATATTTGGTGTTAACCAGGATGACGTTGTCTTAGGTTCCAAAATTCAAACATATCCATATTAATGAAAGAATAGAGGGCTTCCTAGTTTACCGAGTTTAAAGGATTAATAAATGTTTCGTGGTCAAAATTGAAAAGTCGCTGAATGTTAATATCCTTGGGTCTTGTTTTTTTTTCAAATTTTAAGTGTATTAGACAATAGAATGATGTAAGACAACCGATTCAAAGTAAACAACCAGAAATCAAAATATCTCCTGGGTATTCGCAACAAAAAAATCTCTGTAGTATTCGTAATATGAATGTACAAATTTTAACATGTAAATCACAATTTTTCCAGCTCTTCAAAGTTAATTTGCTCATTTTATTGATGCTATATGTATTAAATGGCAATGAATATAATCATAGGGCGAAAGTCTTAGCTTGTGTGTTACTTTTAGCAAGTTTCAGAAGTACTATTCCTGCATTTCCATGACAATGAATACTTTCTGTGTTATCCTCGAAAATTGATCTATATTGGTCACTATATCAGTACTTATTATTGACTGGAATTGTTTATTTTATTATTCATTAATAAATTATAAAAAATATATCTATATCCTCTCCCTTTATCGATTATGTATGCTAGTTTCGTGAAGGACGTATATCTTTTTAATATATGTATATTGCACCACGCTTAACCTTGCCTTTATTAAAGTGTATATCGTACAATCTTCTAATGCATGTGTTGCATGTAGTCCACTAATAGGATATTAAATATTAAAGAAAAAAATCGATATTATCTACCACAATATTACTAAGGTAAATACAATAGAAATATATATTTACCCGGAGTAATCAATTATTGACCTGCGTTTTTCACTAATCAGGTAATGCTACGTACATAAATTTTATACTTGTAGCTGTATAACTAATTATTATTATATTCAACATGATCTTGTTGAATTACACCTTTTACAAATGGACTTCGAGAACGCAAATTTAGTTTTAGAAGGTTTGTTTGTATTTCAGATTAGTCGACGCAATTCTGGAAAATGTAAATTAAAGTCAGTATTTATTAATTTTACTTCACAAACTATTATATTATATATTTATACAGGGCACTGCTTTAGACGTTCTTCCGCCACTATGTTAGCCAACGCAGGGGCCGATATTACCACCATTAAACGACAAGGGGGGTGGCTTTCTAGTACGGTAGCGGTAGAAGATTCTATACGAAATATTTCAATCGTAAATAAATTGTTACCATCTTCAGAAGAGCCTACAGAACTTGCCAATAATACAACTTGCGCAGTAAACTTAAACAATTACAGCAGCAGCCTCATTAAACACCCAGAACTAAAAACTACGATAAATTGACAGGACTGGATCTGGCATAAATTTAACTCACTGCAATATCGGCACTTTCAATTTAAATGTGCTTAGTGCAAAATAAATTGTAATCGCCCTGCTTATAATAGTTACTGTTTTGTATTGAAATGTTATATTACTTAAAATGTATTCGAAAAAAAGAAAAATTATTTTGAAATTTGTTTTATGTTCTAGAACAGAAAAGACGTTGGTGTTCTATAACGTAGGATCGTATTCGATGCAAAGTAGAGCAAAAAGTTGTCGGTCTTTTATCAAAGGAAAATCGTGTCATCATTTTTAGGAGGCGTAAGATAAATCATTTCAAATTTAAAATGAAATTCAATGTAAAATCTGAAAAACCGCTGCATACGCACTGTGATCTGGTAGTAGCTGTAGTCGCCCAGATGCATCGATTATACGTCAAATACTAACCTGGCGAGCTTTGCCGTCAATTAGAGAGCGCTTCCAAAAAAACAAGTAAACAACAGTGGCGCGTACAGAGGTAAAATGTGGTGCATATGTGGAATTTAGGAAACAAATTGGATTTACAATAAATTACATTTAAAATAAATAGTTTATGAGAATAAAGGAATTTTTGTAGGAACAAGGGTGCCAGACCTGAACTGATCCCCTCGTCCCTTCATAATGAATAAAGAAATTATTCAATTTGTAAAACCCTTAAAAGCGTACTTCATTGGTTCCCTTGACAGGCAATGATTTATTACTTTGCATCGAATATGATCCTACTATAGAGCATAAAAGTATTTTGTAGCTAGGTGACAAAAAAGACACTTTGTCTTGAAAATTTAACGAAAATGTCGACTTTTGATGAACCGTTTTCGAAAAAAGTATTTTTCATATAACTATTTAATTTAATTGCGTAAATGCCTTTCATTTGATCCAAAAGCTGAGAGGTTCACAATATCACAATAAGACATATTAGAAGAAAGAGAAATTAGACGATTTTTTAAGATTACGTTTTATCAAAATTAAAATTATTTGAATTTAAACTAAATTAAAACTTATAAAATCACTCTAAAACTGGATTTATCTTAATTTCGTGTTATAATTATTCGCTTATTGCTTTATAATCTGTACATACGAATCTATGCATGTGCAAATATATCCGTACGCTCCTAAAGAAAGGAATAAATTCAATAAAAACGAAATAAATTTTGTTTGGAAAAATCCTCGAACAGATCGATTTTTAATTTAAAAAATACATATTTTAGCATAAAAGGCGATTTTCAACCGTCATTTGTTTTCGAGTAATGACGTCATCGACATTTTTTTAAATAGCAACCCCCTATTTTTTTCTTGATTCTGAAAGATCGTTTCATTGTCGATCCGACAGTATTAAAATGTTGCCATCTTACATAGGAAAGTTTTCGAGTAAATAACGATTGAATGTTGGAAAACGTAAATTTTATTCAATAAAAAATATAACAATTCCTATGTCAAACTCATACAATTTATTAAGTTTTCTACCTAAATTAAGTGTTCGAATTGCCACTCATCGACTTCTTGACAATACGCAAGTCTGTGTAGAAATTCTTCTTGCACATTATGAATTATTTCTGGGGTAACTCTGTCTATTTCATCTATAATACAATTTTGGAGTACTTCTAAATTATATGGTCTATTAACGAACACTTTGGACTTTAAGTAGTCCCATAAGAAATAATCCAGGGGTGTAAGATCTGGGGATCTCGCGGCCCATTCTATCGGTCCTCGTCTGCCGATTCACCTCCTAGGAAAACAATTGTCCAGAAAAACTCGCACAGTGCCCGCATATTGCGGAGGTGCACCGTCTTGCTGAAACCATATGGTGTCATCAGCGTTAGGAAAAATTACTGCAAGCGCTGGAACAAGGTCATTTTGTAAAAACTCTAAATATCTTTCTCCTGTAAGGGTTCCTTCAAAGAAGAAAGGTCCTACTATTCTGTTGTCAACTATTCCAGCCCACACATTTAATTTCTGTGGGTGTAGGGTATGTATATCTGCCGTCCAATGAGCATTTTCCCGACTCCAATACCTGCAAGTTTGACGGTTCACTGTACCATTGAGACAAAACGTGGCGTCGTCTGAAAAAGTATTTGCCGGTGCAAATCTCTATTTACTTGACATAAATCCATCATAATTTCACAAAAGTGTAAGCGGCGGTCGGGATCGTCTTCATTGAGTTCCTGCACAAGTTGAATTTTGTAGGGATGATATTTTTCTTGCCTCAGGATACGTAGCACTGTGGTCTGACTAATTTCATTGTTTAATGCAACCAATCGTGAAGTATTATGAGGATTATCTACCATACTTATCAAAATGTTCTGTTTGTGATCTTCACTAACGCTTGGACGTCCAGGTTTTGGAATATCTACAACATTGCCAGTTTCTCTAAATTTAGATTCTATTTTACTGACTGTTAATTGGCTGATACGGCGATCTGGATGTTTTTCATTAAATAAATCGCAAACTTCCTGCTGCGTTCTAGTCTTATCCCCGCATCCGATAAGAATTAAAATTTCAATTCATTGTGTGACAGTTAAATGTGTCATAATACTTTAAATTCAACAATAATTTTTATATATCTTACAATACTTAGAAAGTCGGTATGACAGTGACACTTTGTAAAGATTTACACCTACGTGGTCCATAAAAAGCTTCAGGCATTTCGAAAAACTAAATTTGATAACGTTTTTGCTTTATTCTAATTGATTTGTGTTTTCTAACATTCAATCGTCATTGACTCGAAAACTTTCCTATGTAAGATGGCAACATTTTAATACTGTCGGATCGACAATGAAACGATCTTTCAGAATCAAGAAAAAAAATAGAGGATTGCTCTTTAAAAAAATGTCGATGACGTCATTACTCGAAAACAAATGACGGTTGAAAATCGCCTTTAATGCTAAAATATGTATTTCTTAAATTAAAAATCGACCTGTTCCAGGATTTTTCCCAAAAAAAAAAAATTTTTTTTCGTTTTTACTGAATTTACTCCATACTTTAGGCGCGTACGGTATTATTCACTCAATTATTCATGGGCCCTGTGTACGTTTTTTCTGAGGACAATCATACATAAATACGAACGAAAATACTTCAGAAGCTTTCCGGTTACTTGATTAAATATGTCAGTTATAATATCGCTCCAAACGAGACAGATATAAAACTATAACCCCGTCCCATCAGTTGCCGCGCACAGAGAAAACAAACTAGCTCTCCGATAAACCTAAACTTTAATTATTTTGATGACGAAAGCTATCCGAACATAAACTGACGAGATATCAAAGCGTCGGAATAGACGACCGTCTTGTCGCTAGGCGATATGTGCAGCTAATTGATAGCCCCTTTGTGCGACAGTGTTATTTGTATATTCGGGCCGACGCAATGAAAAATGAATCCGCTGACAGACCCACGACTGTTTATATGCGCGGGGAAGGGGGCGGTACGGCCAGAGAAAGCGAACGAATGAGATGGATGCGAGTAGGAATTGAAACTTGAGGAAAACCAGCTACGATTTGGAGGGTTGTAGTTTATGGCCTTATACCTTACCCTGTAATGGCATTAATGACATGTTCAACCTTGATTTTAGTTGGAAGGTTTACATCGGAAGACTTGTGCGAGACCGGGGCGACATATTATTCTACAAGACGTATGAGCGTCCAGGCAGACCTGCATTGGCAAATCTTAAGTGCAGTGTATTTTTTAACAGTGTAAATATGATCGTGGGGTAATCCATATTTCATTATTGGATGGTATTACTAGATTGTAAACATTAGTGCGACTATTAGAAAAAACATAACATTATTAGCGAAAATAGACATCTAACTACACTGTAAAAAAATCAGTGTGTGTGGAAGAACTAAAGGTTCGGAGTGAATCCATTGGGTGAAATTATTGAGTGCATTTTCACTCAATATTGGGCATTTTGATCATTTTACTCATTTGTGATTATATTTAAACTAAAATTGAGTACTTTCAATCAAATATAGATACTCCTTAAATAAATTCTTCACGTAAACTCGTATTTGGTGCACTTGTACCTAAATCAAAGTAAATATCCTCATTATTGAGTTAGTTTGAATTAATTTCGAGTATTTTGAATGGCGCCGTGAAGATGGTACCACTTACATATTGCTTCTGTAATCTCGATCACAGTTGATAGGGGCCCGTTAGATGCTCCAGAAAAGCGTGATCGCCAGGAGAACAGGTCTTAGCCGGCGGCGACGGGTCTCAGCTGGCGGGTCTCAACCAGGACACGAGGAGGCCCCGCGAAGTGAATTAATTTCAACACTATCATTTATGAGTGATTTATTTTTGCACTTAATATTTAGTTAATTGAAAACCAAGTCTGAATAAAAATGACTCAATAATAGTGAAATTTAAATCATATTAGAGAAAAAGTCTGGTTTTATATACTCAGAATAGAGTCAATAGTCTCTCAATTGATAGTTAACAGTAACTCGGATGTGAGTAAAACTCACTCATTTCTGATGCTTCACTCAGTTGTATAGTTGTTACGATCTCAATTGGAACCGCATAAAAACATTTAACTCATAATAATTCTATAGACGCCCAGAAAAATTTAGCCCAGTCTCGTCTAGATATACTATATTCCGAGCTATATTACCATATAATTACCATTCGATTGCCAAGTTTTTTATGTTTATAATCGCATTGTAATAAAGCATGTCGTAAAATATCTAAAGATTTATAATTATAATCAGGATAATCGCTTAATTTATCTCGAATCATGTTTAAAGTAGGAACTTTTTTCATTAAACATATTATAAATTGTGCGCCGCATTACATCTGGTAAAAGCGTCAATTTTCTTTAATTTTGTATTTTTCCGTTTCCTCTTTGTACTGTGATCAATCCTTTTTTTAATTTCGCGATAAATTGTCGTTTTTGATATCTTAGTTAATTTGTTAATACGTTTCATAATTTTTTTATCACATTGTTCACTATTTTCAATTTTCAAACATTCATATATATTTAATATAATGGGCTTGTAGTCTAGTATCCAGCTCTTAAGCTTCCATAGACAACAGCTCTAAAGCTGTCATATACTAGCCCTCTTACGAGACCCAGCCAACAAAACTTCTAAAGCTTACAGGCGCTCTTGGAGGCCTCAAGTAACTATTATAAACTGAAGGGCTCCTTAAAACCCCTGGCAAAACAGTCTAAGGTCAGTTGAAACCCTCCAAAATCAAACTTTGAACTTAAAAGCAATTAAAGTGCCCAAGTGCGTCGTCTCCAGACCCAAATTAGAGCGTGGACCATTATCCGCAGCTAGCTTGACATCTTTTAGTTCCACAATAGCCCTAATTGGACAGTCCCAATTTTTCTGTTCCACGACATGGCGCCCAACGTGGGGCTGGATCAACAAATGAGCCAATACCAGTCTTGCTATTCCACGACAATACCTCTAATTTTAGCTTCATTTTGTTATTGGAAGTATAAATTATACCTATTTGTTAAAAATATGGCTAAGTCTTCTAAAATATCCACGACATTTACTGGTGGTATTATACCGGGTGACCACGAGATCCAGGCTCTAGCTTAGGCTTAGGTGTTAAACTTTGTTTTTAAACTCTGGCACACGGATTCATCAACGAGGCGTAACGTTAGTCTGACTAGCGGAAGTTGCGCAAAAATTTTGCGCCCGTGTTGCGCGAATTTAAATAAAAAGCTTAGTCCCATTCACAAATGGGACATTTTTTGTGAATATGTTTACACGAGCGCAAAACTCCTTAGTCCGACTAACGCCTTACGCCCCTTTCATGAATCCGGCTGTAAGTTTGTTTCGATACTTTCGACCGGTTCCACTATTTGGGGATTTTCCCGAGTTATTTCGTTATTCTCCGCTTCAAAGAGTCTCCAGAGAATCACGCTAAATTACTAGATAATTACATATAACATTTATTTTAATAACTATTACCCTTTACTGATTACGATGTGAACAAATAATAATATCAACTAATAAATAATAATACGTATTATACCAACAACATACCCCCCCAAGCAATGCTCTACACTGCACTGGCAAAGCGGCAAAGCTAAATGAACCCGTGTACCATACAAAAAAATTATTTACGACCTAGTGGACCAATACAGGTTTGTTTTTATGACCAGCGCGCCACAGTCAATTCTACATCAGGCGGACTAGTGTACCAATACCGGACTCTCTGAATTGTTATTCGAGTGTAAATTATGAGACACATCATGGTCAAAGCATAGAAAGAAATTTCAGGAGAAGCGCATACGATCCTGTGCTTTAAGATTTACAGGTTCTAATTAACATCGTAACCACTATACACATACTAATAGAGTGAAAATTTCACTCAATCGGGTGTGAACAGAAATTGATACATTTATTGAGTAAAATTGACTGAATTTTTTTTACAGTGTATTTGTGTCAGTGTGAACCTGGGTTTAGGTACATCAGTAGTAGGAAACTAAAATGGATTTGCAGTTCTTATGGGTTTACGACAAGTTGAAAAAAGGAGACTACTTTCTAAATACATTACTGAGATTCCAAATACACTATTTTAAATTGTGTAATTATTTAAAAACAGAAAATTAACTAGGGATGATACTAGATAGAACATAAAGGTCCATCTAATTTTTGACAGCCTCTATCATATGTCATGATAGCATCTACCACATGCATCTTATTCTGCAAATTTCATCATAGAATTTTCACATTCCACACCCTGAAATAACAACAGAAAACATGGAGAAGTTCATCAAATGAAACGCTAATGAGTGAAACTTTTTTTTAACAACATACTACTTCCCTAGTGACCTTTCCAAAGCTAGCGTCTATATAAAACTTATGCATCCGCTGATGTGACTCACCGAGCGATAACTGATGCAATTTTTAATAACAAAAGCGAAACAGCAGCAATTTATTATAAACTTGTCAAAAGTAACCGATTGTCATTTGCGATAGCACAGAATCTAAATTAGTATGAATTAAAAAAGAGCTATCGCAGGGTAATTAGTAACCTTTACGTGCTTTCTGACCGTTATTTACAAGCCACGCATGGTGGAGCTGCCAGGAATACATTTTGCAACTAAATAACTGTATTTATTGATAATGCAAATTTATAGTTAGCGTTAATAATATTGTGCAAATAACTATGTTTGTAGTGATATTTTGTAGCAAAATATTTTGATTGAAGTCCGCGAGAATCTTTGGAATCTCATGAAATTTTTAAGAACTGATTTCAAAAGAGATCAACAAATAAAAATTAAGTAAATCTGACACAAAATGTAGAAAAGTTAAGTTGAAGTTGAAGCAAGTTAACATTATCAGAATTTTCATACGTTGCATTTCGGTTGTCTACTTTATTGTACTGGCGATGATTTGAAAATTTTTAGTTTTGTCAAATTCTGGTTGCATTAACCTCAATTTGGTGTTAGTTGGTTGTTATCTCAACAATAGTTCCTCCTCAATTTGTAACATACGGTTTGGTCGAACTCATCTGGTATGTCTTCCAAAGTCTTCAAAGAAGATTACAGGCCACGTGAGCATCGTACTTAGGCAACCAACATTGCACAATTGGCACTGTCAACCAAATATCTCTGAAATCAATGAGCAACAGTGCGACTACCCTCGAGAGATAATGTGATCGCGGATTGGTCGAATAAAGTACCGTAAAAAATTACATCCCCAACCGGTAAAACAGAATATTGTGTTTTACCAAAATTTAATTGTTAACGCGAAGGAAATAAAATTACTGTTCCAAATAGAATTACGGGTCGCGTGGCTTATAATTATTTATGAAAGCTGTGTAGGTTTCCATTATCACAGGCTGGCGGAATTAAAATAACAATTCTTCCAGATTTGAGTTGGTTCAGAATAGCGTTCCGGATAGAGTTTTTTAACAAAATTCTGGATACATTCTCCATAAATTAAAATCATTTCCACAAGCTGGTTATTATTTTATCTGTGTGCCATTTTAGCAAACATATTTGTTACTACTTTACTAAAACAGTCAAAATCTATCAATAATGTCCATAACAAACTAAATCAGAATTAACACCAACCCAAACCAAAACTTAGAACAAAAGCGGTTATTAAATTATCAAAAAGAGACAAGGTTAGAAATACCAGCAAGCACTGATTTATATTCGCGCGGTACTACGAATATATGATTAATAATGACAAAAACGGCGTCAGAAATCTTATTATTCAAATGTAAACGTGTCTATTATAAAACTTTTTTAAAAAGAGGGATTTTCTGTGAAATGCATTATGTTCTCATTAGCTGTAACCCAAAATTAAAACCCTACCTTAGAAAACGCCCTTTATATTACAAGGGCTTTTAATAAATTCAATCATGATTCACTCCTCCAAATAATGGTTTTCAATCGGTAAAATGTCCTTACCGTTTTTAATACTTAATACATTATTTAACAAAAAGTAAATATACAGGGCGTATACTAAAGAATGAGCCATACTTTAAGGACCTTCCTTGGATGACAATAAGATGAATTAAATCAATTTACCTTAGTATCATCCTACTCTCTTTAGAAGTTACAGGTCCGAAAAGGTAGTTTTTTTATTTCACTTTTTTTATATAATTTATTTATTATTTGGGTAATTTTACTCAAATTTTGGAAAAGTAGGTTTTTTGTATTATAAACACGAACATCTGCTTGTTTTTTGCTATAAATATACAGGGCGTTCATGCTACTACATTGTTTCCTTCAGACTATTTTTTAAGGATCGATATTTTTGGAAAAAAGGTATCCTTGTTGCATGTCGCTGAAATGTACCATTTTAGAGAAAATAACGTTTAAAATAGGTACGTAATAAGTTTGAAAATAATAAATAAATTGCAATAAATTATTAATTCAAAAGGTTGTTACAGTTATAACAACTGAAAACGTAAGCACAGAAAAATATGGCAACATAAAAGATACTAAAACATTTAAAAATAATAAAATAAAAAATAACCATTTAGACCTAAATGTAATAGCAAAAACAATTTTTCTTTTAAATTTGATTTTCGAAATGTCTGCCATTTGCTTCAATGCATTTTTGACATCTCTTAAAAAAATTTCTTCTGAATATTAAGAATGTTGAGAAGATATGCCTAATGTCATTTTCTGCTGCCACTATTCTTTACCACAATTCATTTCTGGTATTAACAGTAAGGCCAGAATAAACCAGCAATAAATTTGAACGTTATTTTCTCTAAAATGGAGCATTTCAGCGACATGTAACAAGGACACCTTTTTTAAAGCAAATCGAATTCTGTTTTAAAATAACTAATCATTTTCCAAAAATATCGATCCTTAAAAAAAATCTGAAGGAAACAATGTAGTGGAAAGTGCGCTCAGAACGCCCTTTATATTTATCGCAGAAAACAGGCAGGTATTCGTGTTTATAACACAAAAAACCTACTTTTCGACAATTTCAGTAAAATTACGTACACAATAAATAAATTATCTTAAAAAAAGTGAAATAAAAAAACTACTTTCTTGGGTCTATAACTTCTTAAGGAAGCAAGATGGTACTAAGGTAAATTGATTTAAATCACCTTATTTTCATCCAAGGAAGTTAACCTTAATGTGTGGCCCATTCTTGAGTAAACACCCTGCATAAACGACCTTAATTCAACTGTAACTGTTATCACATTTTAGTAACCTAAAACGTATATTTTCTCTTTAAGGCTAACTACATTGGAGAAACATTTTGCGTCCGTGAGGTCAAACTATTTATCCGTCGGACTTCGAGAGCAGCTCTCTCCAGTGTACCTACTGTCGTTGTTGGTATTTTTATTTCCCTCACTTCAACTTAACTCAGTAAGTAAATTCACTTTGTTGGATAGGTACTTAGTGCACGGGAAGGAAAACATGTCTTTCGTGTACGCTGAGAGTTTGATTTATAAGAAAACAGAAATGCAATAGTTATGCCGCAGTGCATTTTCGTACACAAACATTCCTTGTTGAGGGTTCGGTTAAGTACAGTACTTGTGAATTTACTCTTTGTATGTGTTTGCTTGCTGTACAAATCGTGGAAACTTGGTTAATTCTTAAGTATTCGCATTTCCGTTACAATGATTTTATTCCTCGCCTTCATTTTCTCACAAATCTATACCTACTTAAAAGCATTTCTTCAATAATATTATCTGAAATAACGTACTGTTTTGGGTAGTTCTAAATTAGTAGAAATATATTACTCTCCCGACAAAATTTCATTGGATATAAATTACCCAACTTGAAGTTTCAATTTAGGAAGTCAAAGTAGCAAGTAAGTCCTAAAAAAATATCCGAAAGCGCTTCGAGATACAGGGTGCTGAAGGTAGTTACTATCACCAAGAACCCCATAAATTCGGATATCTCTGGGTATTCTATAAAATGACCACTGCTTGTAACTTTATTCGAAAAATTAACAATTTCCTATTTATTAAGTTTTTAATTTACATATATAGAACAAAGAAAACATTTTTTTAAGATATGTTTGAAATAAATGGTGTCCGAAAAGAAACGCAGGATTTGAATTGTGCTCGATTATCATTGCAAAATTATAGTAAACACGTTGCGGCTAGACAAACTGGAGCAACGACGGATGAGGGAGTGAAGATTGTGAAGATTCATTACAAGTACGGAGAGTGTGTAGCTGAGAGTATGCGCAAATTACGTGGAATTTTCGGTAGAAGGAACGCCCCGAATGGGAAACTACACCAATGTTCTATGAATTTTTCGAGCTTCCCGTGATTCACAGTGTATATTAAAAAATCTTAACATCCTGAGATCCTAAATCCTGAACGAGTAGTTCCAAAGTTATTTTAGATTTCTCAAAATACTTGGTAACGGTAAGGTAAATTTAACAATACCAAATAATAACTCCAAAATGTTATAAAAATAAAATGAAAAATATTCCTCGAAATACAACACATTTTTTTTGAGACAGTCAGACTTTTTACTGGGTTAATATATTTTATAATATACCCTTAAATAACAGAAACATCCTAATGGTAAAGTCATGTTGACGTAAAAGTATATAATATAGGTATGTATTAAATTACCAGAATTAAAATATAGATGTACTTAAAATCATAAATAAGTGTACCTGCTTACTACTCATCTAATATTATGGATATCAGAATTATAATAATTATAATTTTCTGCGTTTCCTCCAATAAACTCAATAACACAAGATTTAAAGCGTTTACAGGTGTTAATTAATATAGATTTTAATTGAATTCAACTGCGACAGAGATATTGGTTAATTTTTCTATATACAGGATAGGAAAGTACCGATGGTCTATCTGAAGTTACGTGAGAGCAACAAAGTAAGCCATAGAAATCCATGCGATAGAGAAGGATGGCTATAATGAAGGCCTCTCATAGTCACCGCCCGTTTCGCCCTTCCACAAATAAGATCCATTTCTTATTTATGGAAGGGCGAAATGGGCGTTGACTATTACACGCCTTCATTATAGCCATCCTTGTCTATCACATGGATTTCTATGGCTTACTTTATCGCTCTCACGTAACTTCTGATAGACCATCGGTACTTTCCTACACTGTATATATTGGAGGTGCAGGTCGGTTTATTTATATTTTTAATAATTTTACCGTACCTCTGTTTCACACAACTACTTTCTAATGTTAGTTAAATTGTATAACACCGAAAGACTGTACTAGGTGAAATACTAAAATGTAATATATATAATTGCAATATTTAACTCTTCACAAAAATGTAGTTTTATGTACAGGGATCCAGTGGAATATAAAAAAACTGATACTTATAAGTAAATAAAAAACATTGAGTTGGTATACCTGACAACTAAACTATGCAAAAAGAAACAGTTTCTGTCTGTCTTTGGTTAGTGCATCTCTCTCGGTTTCGAAAATTCAATACATATGTATGTTTTCGGCCACCAAAAATTGAATCAATCCAAATACATTTTGAATTTTCACCACCAAGAACGGCGGTGACAACAGTAAGGCGATGTTTCGCATTATACTGGCTATCTATGTCCTTAACCTGCTTTGGTCCTCAAGGATAAAGAGTCTCCAAAAAGTTCAAAATGCTTGTATCAGGTTTAGTTATGGTTGTCGTAAGTTTGATCATATTTCTCCTAGTTCTAAAAATTCGTAGTGCTAGATTTCAGATACAGTTAGCCTGTTTGACTTTTAAGTTATTATAAACATGAATATTTTATCTCAAAGCTCATTACGAATTTTAATGTGCATCATTTGCCCACGCGTAATCGTTGTAACTTTTTTGTTCCAAAGTATAGGACTGCTCTGTTTCACCGGTCATTTCCTTACAATGCTCTAAAAATTATAATTCTTTGCCTAATGATGTCAGGTCCCGCAAGTCTATTCACGGTTTTAAAAAAGTCTTAAAGTCTTTATTAGTTAATTATTGTATCAGTTGGTTGTATTATTTTTATTATTACCAGATTTAATTTTTGTCGTAATATGAGTGTGCATTTGAGTGTGTTATATGTTTAAATAATTGTTTTTGTTTCTCTTTTATGTTTGCTATGTTTGTAATGCTTCCTTATTTTCCTGGATGATTATATGGAAGAGCACCATATGGTGAATATCACCATCCTTTAAATAGTTCTTTGTATAAAAAAAAATTTAGTGATATAAATAAAGGCATTATTATTGTTATTATTATTATTAATATTAATATTATGTATGTTTTCAGCTACGAAAATTGAATAATACCAAATATTTCGGATTTTCACCACCAAAAATGGCGGGGACAATATTTTTAACAGTAAAGCGTTGTTTCGCATTGTATTAGCTATGTCTTGTCCAAAGAAAATTTTAATGTAAAATATTCGTGTACATAATTATCTCAAACTCCCAAAGGTTGGAACTGGGGCATCGAGTACAGCTCAAGTTTCCCAATTTTTCCTGAAATATCACCACCAATTTCCCATACGTAAAGGCCACGCCCCCGATACAACATGTGAAGAAGACAGTGCGAAACTTAAAACCAGTTAAGCTCAACTCGCAGCGCACTCACACATACTCAGACGTGGATGTGATGTACTTGGCAACTGTCACCCACACATGCTACACTATAAATTATTTATGCGGGACTCATGAATATTGCGGTGCCTAGGTTCAGCCTCGGGTCTGGGATAGTTTGCGCTTATCGATCGTGTGGCCCATTTGGATACGGAGAAAGTTTTAATATATGTCATGCGGTCCTGGCTTCTGCATTTTGAAATATTCATTTATTCCTTCCTTAGGATATAAGTATGCAACTCTCTACTCGCGAGATTTACAAATAAGAGGACTAGATATCCTTTCTTAAAAATTTAAAGTGCACAACGATCTGTAGTTATAGCTTGACCAAATTCATCTTGGCCGCGAGATTTGGATGCGCAGTGGCAACCAGACTAGCACCGAAGCTCATTCTGTATTTGAAAGTTGAACGGTGAAGATCAGATAGTCTGAGAAAAAGTTGTAAACCATGCAGTTCAAACCAATTGTCAGTCGTAAAATGCACAAAACCGTGAAGTTGAACACAATATACAGGGTGATTCAGAACTTATCAAAAAAAAAATTTGATTGTACAAGGGACTTTTAAAATACAATTTCCTAATGAAAAAATCAATGGGGGCAGTTCGAAAATGATTTAAAGATACACTTCTGCACTTCACTGGAAACTGGTCCACTGTAAAACCGCACAATGCGACCGGCACAGCGCACAGTGGTCGGAATTCCGAAAAAGCTGGACAAAAGTCGAAATTTGAGTCATTGGTTTGCGTTAATACTTCAGAATATTCTAGAGAAGGAGTCACTGCGTAGTTAGTTCTTTAAAGTGGCAGAGAGCTGGACCATGTGTATAGACCACAGTAACTATCGGAAGTATGCTGCCACACATTAGCATATTTCACTTGCCACTGACCCCTCGAAAAGCGGTGAATTGAAAATACATGCAAATTTTCACTAGAGTACGAATCGTTGTGTGCAATAGAGAAGGTGTTCCTGGAGTTAAGTAGAATATATTTGTTCTTTTAGAACCTCATTTTTCGAAAGTTGCATGTTTTTATTGCTTTAACAAAACCGGCTTGCAATTTCCATCGATTTCAAATCACATCAATCGTAAATTATCGCAATAGTTGTGATCCCAAGAGATCCTGCACTATTAAAAGTTGGAAAATGCGGACAGGAGTGTCAATTTCATATATCAAAAGAGAAAACCACCGAATTTTTCCAGATGGGGGTTCTGAGTCATTTTTTGTGCCTCCGTGTACGGCCGATTTACTATCATAAGAAGCCTTAGTTATACAATAGCTAGCGTTTTAGTGTCTCTTCGCGTTCGAAACGAGCGTTTCTAATTCAAATTGTTTTTTTTTATGAACATGCACCTTTTCGTGTGCCATTTATCATATTTTTACAAGCTTTTATTTAACTTGCCTTGTGGGTCAATATTGGTCATATTTTGCAACTGAATTTTAAACCCCAACCGATTGAGCTGAAATTTTGCATACACGTTTAATTTGGATGACAATGCATGGTTAGCTAAGTGACGTCATTCTAAATCCAATATGGCGGACTCCCGAAGATGGCGAACCAGTTATTTTTTATGCACCCCCATGATATGGATATCAAATGAAAGGGTTTGCTGAGAAGAATACGAAATAAAATGAAGAAAATTATAGATGAACTTATTATCTATGATCTTTCAATTCATAATTTATCATTTTCGACAGGATCAGGCACCAGTAAAATTACGTGAATAAAAAAATAAATTTTTCGATTTTTGAAAGGAAAATTCCGAGAGAATTTAGAAACGCAAATCATCACTTTCGATCAACCTTTTTAAAAAGGTGCAAGATAGATGAAAATGAGAAAAGTTTTTCAACCGAAGCTATGGTGATAATATTTTCATGATCTGACGGTTAGTAACAGGTGATGACGATGCGAATGACTCATGTGTATTAGAATTAGCTAAATAATTAGAATAAGCTTTATAACAAGAATAAGCTTCAATAGTATATAGAAATTATTTCGTTCGAAGTGAATTCATTCCAAATACATGCCTTATATCGCAGATATTTACGTTTCGTACTTTATTAATAATAATTAATTACCTCAAACACCTCAAACTCCGACCTTACATACATTTAACACGACCTCAATACCAGAGGCACTCGAAATTTCAATTAGATTCAATAAATTAACGTGATATATCGGCCATTTTGTATCAGCCATCTTGAATTTGAGATTTTTGACTGCAAATTCGGCTTTAGCGACCTGAAAAACATAAAGTCCCCACTTTTGGTGATGATGCAAGCCTTTTTGGACTTTTGTCCAGCTTTTTCGGATTTCCGACCACTGTGCGCCG